>NC_079452.1:39898190-40170690 GCF_903798145.1 Danio aesculapii | reverse complement strand
GAGGAATATTTCCATAACATTGTTGAATCTAAGCCACAAAGGATTAAGGCAGTTTTGAAGGCAAAGGTGGGTCCAACCCGGTACTAGTATGTGTACCTAAAAAAGTGGCCAGTGAGTATACAGTGAGTACATGGTTTCCAACATTCTTTAAAATGTACTTTTTTGCTGAACAGAATAATAACAACAAAACTGTTTTGGAACGAGTAAAGGACAACTAAATGATGACAATTTTCATTTTTGATGCTTCCATACAGCCTATATTATGTCTCCCTATTCAATTCCAAACATCATGAATTTCTCTCTACACATTTTCTCTCTGCTTTTCTTTAAGTCATGTATTTATAGGTTTTCCTGCTTTTAAGAAAAAGTTAAGAACTTGTCAAAAGGTGAAAAGAAAGGTGTGATTACAAGAAATGGTTTGAGAGTGTTGAAAGGTAGTTCACTCAAAAATAACCTTTTTTTTATTTAATCATGTTCTTCCAAACTTACATTTTTTTGTCTTGCTTTTTCCTGTAGAACACAGAAGAAATGCTCAGAAGAACATTTTGAAACTAAAAAGTCATATTTAAACTGTGAATAAGACATTAAAGGGATAGTTCACACAAAACAAATATCATTTACTCAACTTTGACTTGTTCAAAGACCAGTTTGAGTATTTTAGTTAAACACAAAAGATATTTTGAAGAATATTATGAAATTAAAATCCACTGACATCAAAAGTATAGAAAAAAATACAAATGGAAGTCAATGGTTACCGGATTCCCATGTTCTTGGCACAGCAACCAAAATTCAAACTGGAACAAGTAATATATATATATATATTAGGCATTGATATATATATATATATATATATATATATATATATACATATATATATATATATATATATATATATAGTGCGATCATGATTTTTGAAAGTATTATTTCGCTTTATAAACGTTTATTATTACCAGTTGTTGAGTCTTATTGAGTTTGAGCGCTTGGACCAGGAAGCTACTTCACTTGACGCCACACTTAACAAGCAGATACAGGTTTAAAAGGGAAAAAAAACATCCAAAGCATCCAAAAAAAGGAGGAAAAAGCTTGCCATATATAAAATAAAAATCTATCATTATACTTATTTTTACTATTAAGATGGTGCTGGGTCAAGGCATTTACTGCTTTTACTGTACAGTAGTGTTTCTCAACCACGTTCCTAGAGGACCACCAACACTGCATGTTTTGGATGTCTCCTTTGTCTGTTTTTCTGTTGCCTATTGCAGGTCTTTCAAGCTCTGCTAATGAGCTGATTATCTGAATCAGCTGTGTTTGGTTATGGAGACATGGAAAATGTGGAGAGCTGGTGGTCCTCCAGGAACGTGGTTGAGAAACACTGCTGTACAATATATGCAGTATGTCAAATCACATAACAGCAAAGTCTTTATAAGTACATTGAGGTCGCTTAGACATTTGCAGTCCATTTGAAGTTGTCAACTTCAGGTAACCTTATAAAACTATAAAATGGCATGCTTTTGTAAGACTGCATTTCTAAAAAAAAAAAAAAATAAATAAATAAATAAAAAATAAAAACTTTCAAGCTGAAATGCTTATGCAACATGTTGAATTGTGCTTTCTCATGCGTCTTAAAATACAGCATAAAGTTCCATCTCACATGGCAAAACATCTAAAGTGTTTCAAACTAAATGTTCAAAGTTCTTTTCCGATAAATTCAGGGACATTTCCCCTCTAGATGCTCAGCACAAACGCTTTACTGATGTAATATACTGGCAACAATTCATCAGCCGGAGCAGGTGGCATCACGGACAGTGAGCTCTAGAACATGCGCAGATTTCCATTAACTATTGTTATAGCCAAGAATAAATTAGTCTGAGAACTATAAAGCATTCTTATTAGTCAGAATAAATTGCGCAATTAAATATCCACTCAGCTGACTTGCCCTCTGTGCCCACAGCAAACACATCATCTTTACTTTATTATACATATGAACTTGTGAATAAACCCCTCACCACATGTACAAACAATAAAGACACGTGTTACATAAGCGAGCAATCATTAACATAGAAAGTCTCTTTTTTCTTCTCGACAGCAGTTTTTCAATACGCTCTCAGCAGGGATCCAGCGTGCATCATTTCATCAGGGGACAAAAAGTAGCAGCAACAGGCCACAATCAAGTCAAAGTTCGTTTTCTCAAGCTGCATCACTGAAAGTAAATGTTTGCTGGTGCTGAAAAGACTTTCATTAAAATGTTCTTAACTTCCTAACTCCAACCATTAAAAAAACACTCTGGAAACACTTTTTTTGGAAATGTTCATTTTACAACTACCCTAGTGTTAACGAGTGAGTTTTACCGTTTTTGAACCATTCCGCCGATCACTGGGTCTGGTGGGAGCACTTTTAGCTTAGCATAAATAACTGAATTTGATTAGACCATTAGCATTTCGTTCAAAAAATTAAAAAACTATTCTCAATAATTTTCAGAATAAAAGCTTAACTCTTCTGTAGTTATATACTAAGGTCAATATAAAATAAAAAGATAATCTCTAGGCTGATATGCCTACACTGTAAAAAATTATATGATCAATTAGTCCTGACAACATATGTTTTTAGATCATTGTAACTTATTAAACCAAGTTAATCATGTTCTAACTTAATTTTATAAGTTACACAAGCTGTTTTAAGTCAGTTTAATATTATATCTGTTCAATGGACTCAAACGATTAATT
This sequence comes from Danio aesculapii, assembly GCF_903798145.1. NCBI lineage: Eukaryota > Metazoa > Chordata > Actinopteri > Cypriniformes > Danionidae > Danio > Danio aesculapii. The sequence goes on along the minus strand of NC_079452.1, from coordinate 40,167,967 downwards.
TGATTAAGCTTAAAAATTTAAGGCAGCCAGGATTTTGTTTTTTTACAGTGTAGGAACTATATTCTCATTCATTCATTCATTCATTTATTTTCCTTCTCCTTAGTCCCCTATTTATCAAGGGTCGCCACAGTGGAGTGAACCGCCAACTATTCCAGCATATGTTTTATGCAGCGGATGCCCTTCCAGCCGCAACCCAGTACTCGGACATACACATACACTCTCACATTCACAGACACACTCATACACCTCAGCTAATTTAGATAATCTAATTCACCTATACTGAATGTCTTTGGACTCCGGGGGGGAAAAAGAGCACTCGAACATGCAAACTCCACACAGAAATGCCAACTGGACCAGCTGGGACTCAATCTAGTCACCCTCTTGCTGTGAGGCGACAGTGCTAACCACTGAGCCACAGTGCCACAAACTATACTCTCGTTCTGGTGTAATTATCACGGAATATTAGACATATCATTATGCCTGCTGCAGCCAAAACTTTTTTGAAATTTTTCAGTGAGATGCTAATGGTCTAATCCGACTCCATGATCTATGCTAAGCTAAGCTAAAAGTGCTCTTGCCAGACCCAGATATTGACAACTCAAAAATTGAGTGATATTTAGATATTGGATGTTAGGTTTAAAAATCAATATTTAACTGTAGGTGACTTGTAAAATGGACCCATTTAAAATAAAATGGAGTGTTCCTTTAAAGAAAAAGATCAGTGTGCTCACATCTAGGAAGCCAAACAATAGAAAAAGTCAAAATGTGTCATGATGAAGACTGGTAGGTTCAAACATTGTCCAATAAAATATCTTTTTTGAGACCTAAATAGGCCATTTTTCTGTTATTGCAACACTTTAAACAAATGAATGAATCAATAAAGGAATACCATTACAAACATACATGCACAAAGTAAATAATAATTAAGGAAAGAAAATATTCTGGCAGCATCAAGCTGAACTATTTAAGCCACAGTGTCAGATCCTGATGCAGCTGTCAGACTACACTCTCTAAGGCAGCAGTACAGAATGTGTCGCGCAAGTCTTAAACAGCCGTTTCACTTATCTATTGTGCATTCATGCAGTTACAACAAACTGCATCCCAAAGCAACTTTGTCTGAGCAGCTCCCTATGCAATACTTCCCTTCTCATTTTCAGATGTCCTTGCCAAATATTTGCTATCGAGTTTGCTCACCTGCTAGAATCCAAACATTGTTGATTAATGCAAGTTCAATACATTCCATTACAGCTCTAGTCAAATTCTAGAGGCCATTTGATGCCATTTTAAAAAGTCATTAATTTGTTTATTGTGAGTAATAGAAAGTGTTGCTTTTCCGCTCAAGAAACATTTTCACCTCGGTTCTCGCTTTGTCTGAAATGTGCTAATGGAGTTCTTTTTTTGACAAAGCCTGTTCTTCTGAAGAGGGCTCTGATTGCTCAGCTGATCCAGTGTGTTGTGATTGGCCAAATATCTCAAGTATTTGCTGAAAATGTAATACCCTTGACCAATAATAAAGAAAATCCGCACTAACTGTAAAACTAAATAAATTGATAAATACATGAAAGTGTAAAACATGCAGTTCACAACAAAGGTTGAAAGTTATTGCGTATCATATTTAACAAACAGATTACTCAGAATTTTATGTAATTTTGCTCACATGGATAATTGAATTATAATCAGATGATGACATTACACTGATCAGCCAATCGTTGCATTGCTGATCATGATTTTGAGGATAGATATATCTGTCCTTCACAACACACGCAGCGATCTAAGATCAGTTCATCCAGACATTTTAATCTGGTTCACAAACTTGAACCAAATTATCCAGAGATCAGTTATCAAGATTAAAAGATCCAGGATCTGCCAAATCATCCTAGATCATTTAAGCGAGGTACGAAGAACGAACCCCTGGCCAATGGCATCAGGATTAGTTGTAGTTTAAAAAAATAAATAAATAAGTTTTTATTTCAGTTAACGAAAATTTTTACATTTATAGTTTTTTCGTTCGTTTTTGCCAACTTTAAGAACCTTGATACCCTTGATCATAATCACCATAATTCCAACCACATTAGTTCAGCAATATATAACGGTCATATATTGCACCACATGCTTGTGGTTGACTGACTCTAAGGTTTTATTTTTTAGATCGCAATTAATGTATTTAACATAATTAGTCAACTTGCATAACAGAAAGGCAGAATTTTGCAACCACATTAGCACAGTAGTTATTTTTAAGCTAGATTTTATTTAACTTGTACTAATTTTGTTAACTACTATATATTTGAAAGCACATTTAACAGTCGATTGTTTGTGGTTGTTGTTGTTTTTTTTTTTTAAAGAAGGATTCGTTCGTGATCAGAATAATCACTTATATATTAAAAAAAAAACATTATTGGGTACAAAAAAAGTTAAATTAATACTTGTAAGTCTCTGCTCGAGTCTTTTTTAATGCCGTCACCGTGCTGCTGTCATGTCCACTTGTTGTTTTTGTCACAGGAGCTAGAGCCAGGACTGACTGGAGGAGAACCAGCTTGATCTGGCCAATGACATCAGGATTACAGACTCCGAGCTACCGTACAGGTCAAACATCTGGCAGTGCGAAGTAAATAGATTTATTTCTAAAAGGCATACAGTAGCCTTATGTATTAAATACCTTTACAAAGACAAAAACAAAGGATGTTTTAGTTAGTTTCAGTTAGTTTTGTTTGTATTGTACACAATACAGTGTCAGTTAGTTCTAGTAAATAAAAAAAAAATCTTTGTTAACTAAAATAAAAATAAAAATGAGGTTTTTTTTTTAACTTTTAGTTTTCATTTTTTTCGTTCATTTTCGTTAACTATAATAACCTTGATACCCTTGACCATAACCACCACAATTCCAATTACATTAGCTCAGCAATATCTGATGGTCATAAATTTCATCACATGCTTGTGGTTGACTGACTCTAATGTTTTATTTTTAAATTGCAATTAATGTATTTAACATAATTAGTCAATTTGCATAAAAGACAGAATTTTGCAACAACATTAGCACAATAGCTATTTTTTTTTTCGCTAGATTTCATTTAACTTGTACTTATTTGCTACTTACTGTATATTTGCAAGCACATTTCATTTAGTTTGTGGTCTCATTTTATTTGTAACTAACTAACACTGTGACATCACTTTGCTTTTTACAACAAAGATGCCATTTTCGCAAGCAAGTAACATAGTAAACAACAGGTCTCCGCATGAAATGGTGACAAACAAATGAATAACCATCCATAATTTAATACTATTGTGTCAGTGGACTAAATGTGTTCTATGTGATGTTGTTCTGAGGATTCTTACCTTTCAAAATAAAACGTGATGTACAGCAATGCATGCATGTGTGCCTTGTTATTACGTTAACAAGTATGTACTCCATATCTAAGCGTGTTCTGTACAACTTGCTCAATTTAGCAAATACATGTTACACCCATACACCCAGTTGGTGAAGCCTGCTTGCTCTGAGTGTTTGTTGCTTCTATTCATTTGAAAGAAGACTGGTCAGGAGTCATAATCAAATTTGATGTTTACTGTTTTGGAATCAGGAGAAGATGACACCACATAATATAGGATTTTTATTTATTAATTTTTTTTTTTGGGGGGAGGGTTGTTTTTTGGGGTTGTGAGCTATGAATCAGACCATGCCCACTGATCACTGACGGATGCAAATTGGGCCCAAAATCAGTCTTGAAATCTAGCATATGGTCAATGTTAGATACATATTCCCTACCCCTAAACCAAACCATAACTGTAAATTAATCCCAAAATCAGAGGGGAATTACAGTTGGATAACAATTATGTAAAAGTGCTTAACACTATAAGCCTGAGCTTAATGTCAATTTTATTTGAAGGGCACCTATGGTGAAAAATCTACTTTTAAAGCTGTTTGGACTGACATGTGTTTAGACAGTTATATTGGGGTGAAATAAACCCAGTCCTTTTTTTTTTTTCAAATTTAACAAAAACGGTGGACCAATTGGAGCAGTTTTCAGACCGACCGCAACTTGACGTAGGAGTGCGGTCCCCCCGCCCACCGAATTGATTGACAGCTGCATGTATCAACATGTCCCGGTAGTCAAGTGTATAATCATATCAACAAGACCAGACGTGCGCAAAGCAACCGGGAATAAAAGGTGTGTTCAGTTTGCTAGGATCATCAATCATCATCAAATGTGATCAAGAGTGAGTTTCACATGTTTAAATGTTTTAAAACAGAGCATGTGTGTAATGAATTACAGCGATTTAGCTTAGCTTTACTTCATCGGCACAGCCGCGTGTTAGAACAATTATAAAGGAAGATGCTTCAATCCCGGTTTGTGGACGTTAAATCAGGTTTATTTTATACATCAACTTAACATATGCATACAGCAGTGAGGATTAACCTGTATCCTGTCACATATGCAGAGTGTAAAGCTAAACGCACGCGCTGTCTCGGTCTCTCTCTCTCTCTCTCTGTGTGTGGATGTCTGCGCTATTGGTGTGTCTCCGGTGCGTGCGTGCGTGAACTTTGTAACAACTTTGTGTGTGACACATGGTTGCAACTCACAAAAAATGCATCAAGTACTGATTGGTAAAGTTCTTACTGTAGTATTTCTCACAAACGCGACGTGAGATCTGCTTCCTGAGGCAGCAGAGGGCGGCGATTATGGCATGTTGCTGACAGGCACGTGGGAACGGTGGGCGGGGAGGACTAGCCTTAAAGGCCCAGTACAAAAAAACAGCAACCAAGTTTTACCGGCTATACAGACACTTCATACAGCTATAACAAATACTCTGATGGTTGTTTTGAGCTGAAACTTTACAGATACATTCTGGGGACACAAAAGACTTATCTTAAATCTGGAAAAAGGGGTAACCTAGATGCCCTTTAAATAGCACTATTTAACACAACCAGAGGTTGACCAATGTGCTGCACAGTACAAATCAAAACAGATTAAAAAAAACTAATGTATATATATCAAATTATAGCTAAAACAGAAAATTTTCACTGATAAAATGCCAAATCAAAGAGGTAAGTTTTCAACCTAGATTTAAAAACAGACAGGGATAAAACATATCTGATACGGAGGGGCAGAGCATTCCACAACCTAGGACCCGCTACTGCGAAAGCACGGTCACCTCTGCATTTCAGCCTCAACTTAGGGATGCATAACAGTCTCTGGTTAGATGACCGAAGAGACCGACCAGGCTGATGCTCAATTAAAATGTCTGACAGATAAGGTGCCAGGCCATTTAGAGATTTAAAAACCAAGAGAAGCATTTTAAAAGTGACTCGATAGTGCACAGGCAGCCAGTGCAGAGAGCGTAAAACTGGTGTAATGTGGTCATGTTTCTTGGTACATGTTAAAAGCCTTGCAGCAGCATTTTGAACTAATTGTAACCGGGATCAGGTTTTCTGACTAATCCCAAAGTATAATGAGTTACAATACTCCAATCTAGTGGTAATAAAAGCTTGGGTTATTTTTTCAAAAACATTTTCTGGATAAAATAGATTTGACTGTTTTTAAAAGTCGAAGCTGAAAGAAGCAGGACTTGACCACTGCATTTATCTGTTTGTCAAAGCTCAAGCCATCATCTAGAATAACACCCAGATTTTTTACCCAGGGCTTCAAAGAAAAACTTAATTTTTCTAGATCAATTATCGGTGCTCTGTTTGACAGGCCGAACAAAATAATTTCACTCTTACTTTCATTAAAATCTAGAAAGCCCAAGGACAACCAGTCTTTCACATCCGACAAGCATAGCATAAGGGTTTTAACATAAACTGTAAACATATCCTTTAATTCTGAATGCCTGATTGGAATGTTATTCCAGAATCAACATAGATGTTAATCCAGGAACATGTCCTGCTTGGTAAAAATCCCAATAACCATCTCGTCCATGCACAAACAGATACATTACACACTAAAGGACTGCATTATGAAGTATCACATGACCTCTTTAATAAATCCATTTAAATCGATGAAATCAAATGCATCACCAATGCCTTGTTTATTAATAATTAAAGCTTTAGGCATCGATGGTCATATTGCATTACTTATTATTCAGGCACTTTATGTAAAATGTAAGTATAAATGGCTTGTTTCAAAAATAAAAATAAAAATCAATAGATATGAAGCTGATAAAACAGCAGATATGGTTTATATCAGGCCAGCACACAATTCCGGTCCATCGCTGCAAAAAAAAAAAAAAAAAAAAAAAAACACTCGTATACCAAGGTTAAGTGGAATAAACTCATATGAAATGGAGAACAGTCCATCTCACATAATCAATGAAATTGCAACAAAAACAAAGCACCTAATAAAATCCAATGGTTCATTGTCTGATACTCATGCTTCCTCAAAACGATTGCTTTGTTAAAAATCAGAAATGTTCAATATCCCCCAAAATGCTGAAGGACACACCAGGACTGTGAAGAGCCACGGTTGCTTGGGTTTCAACAATGGAATATAGTTTATCTAGATTCTATTATCCAAATCCTGAAAAGGACATGATGACCTCCAACATATAAACCCACCCTCCATTATTTGTCTTAGCACTATTACTACTCCTCATTTTGATGCTTTGTACCCACGGGTAAACCGTGCGATGCAACACAATCAAGGTCCCAAATGACCGATAACCTCATGTATAATTATTTTCTGTTGATAGTCTTTTCAAAAAAATTACCTGTTTCAACACTATTCTGATTGAACCGCCACTCTGGAGACTCATTTTCTGTATTTACTGATGTGTTCCCATCACTGAAAGCTCAATACAAACAGCATGACCGCCAATGAATACAACAGTCAAAGCATTTGTTATGGAAATGATGAAAGTGAATTTATGCTAAATATAGTACCACTTAAAGCATGGGTTGAGGATTTAATGATAATATAATGCAAATAATCATATTATATCATCATCAGTTACTACATATATGTGCTAGCCTTTAATATAAAGTTTAACTGCAGCTTATAAGGCAAATGATCTCTTAGATGCCTTTTGGATTTTCTTAGTTGATTGATTCACCACTGCTCTAATTCAACTATTTAAGGATTTGGAATTGAAAAACGATTTGGTGACGGATGACTGCTGAGGTCTCGCACAACAGTCTCTACATCACTGAACCGCTGGGCAGATGATACCAGCCATTTTGTCCTATTAGTCAGTCAAACTGTGACTAATCCATTTCTGAGTCAGTACAGTCTTTCGCTGAATGAATTTATAGCATCATTCCACAGATCCGGCTCTGAGACTGCATGCAAATGCCGATTTAGAGAGAGTAAGTGGCTCAATGAACAATTTCAACTCTGTGAAAGAGTCCTCCAGCTGAGAATTATCCAGCTCGGAATCTGCTTTAATCAGTTTATCCCTGTTAGAGCTAATGAGCATGAGAGACCAAAATAAATTCAGAACAAATTCAGGGAATTAACTCAACTTCTTACGCTTTTTTTTTAATTAAAGACAAGAGAACATGCTAATTATGAGATGAATTATGCTCTGGACTTCTGGCTTACACTCAGAAGGACTATTCGGACTAATTATTTCCAAGGATGATGTTTATAAAAGAGTATCTGCATAGATTTTTATGCAATTACTTCACAGAAAGTGAGTAAGTTGTCATGTAGCTTTCCTCATATATGCTGTAGGTCATGCTAGGGTTGTACAGATTTCAGTTCATCTTGCGTCAACACATCTGTCTGGAAAGCTGTATCCACTATCACCCCATTCACTATTCCTTATATACATTAGTTCACTTATATAAGTGCACTTAAATGAGTGAATGAAAACAAGTGAGAGAATTGGATCAGTGAGTGCACTGGAAGGGATGTCGTTTTGTTTGTGCTTCGCTGCTTGATAAAAACTTGTTCCTGTTATTGTTATTCAATAATTAGCCGGCTAGGCGACATGGTGGCTTAGCAGTTAGCACTGTCGCCTCACATCAAGAATGTCACTGGTTCGAGTCCCGACTGGGCCAGTTGCCATTTCTGTGTGGAGTTTGCATGTTCTCCCCGTGTTCACATGGGTTTCGTCCTGGTGCTCTGGTTTCCCCCACAGACCAAAGACATGCGATATAGGAGAACTCGATAAACTAAATTGACCGTAGTGTATGTGTGTAAATGAGAGTGAATGGATGTTCCCAGTACTTAGTTGCAGCTGGAAGGGCATCTGCTGTGTAAAACATGCTGGATAAGTTGAGGTTCATTCCACTGTGGTGATCCCTGATGAATAATGAGACTAAGCCGAAGGAAAATGAATGAATGAACTTAGCCGGCTCTCTGTTATTAATGAAAAAGTATTTAGAATTAAGAAATACCAAAGTAGCTGGAAGTCTTTCGTTTTCTATGGGAGCCAGCATTGATAAGCATCAAGCAGTGGCCCGACTTATGTTCGCCAGTGTAGAAGAGTCAAGAAGAGAAGAGTTTAAATCTAGTCAACATTATAGTAATGAACTATGGAGCGGTTCAGCGACAACCAGTCGCAATCCAGAGAGTCCAGAGAACACAGTCCTGTGAACTTTGATTCCGACCCCAGATGTTTCCAAGGGTTTAATAGTGGAATAGTTAAATGATTTTGATCAACAACCTTTTCATGCTAGAGAGAATGTTTTTGTACGAGAATGTGACTGAAAGCAAGTTTTGATGCTCTCGCCCGCAGAGCAGTGAAGGCAGACAGCGTTGTCACCAGGGTGGCCAGAGCCAACTTTGACGCTCTCGCCGCCTTTGGTTTGAATGCACAGTTATGGATATTCTCTAGCCGCTGAATGTACAGTACTGTGCAAGTCTTACGCCACTAGTATATTCAGCCAAAAAAGGTTTGAAGTCAGTTATTTCTATATTCTTCTGTAGCATGTCAGTTTGAAATATAAATTTACATTTCCAAACATGTTTGTCATTCAACAGTGAGATTATTATCTGCACAAGGAGTCTGACAACAGCCAGCGCTCCACATAAAAATCTGATCATCATCCAGTCTGTCTGGAATGACATGAACAAAAAAAACTGAGGCAAAGGCACCTGATAAACTGTGTATTATGCAAGTGTACCAAGTGTTTTAAATGCAAAGTGTGTTCATCCAAATCATACCTATCCCGTATTTCTTCCACCACCCTCCCGTTTTGTTATTTCTCCTAGAAAACTCCAACCCCAAGCACAGTCTGTAACACCTCCGGGTAGCCAACTTTGGTACAGCATCCAATCGCCACGGCCAACTGAAATCCTGGTTCATAGTACAACTACTAACACCTCAAATATTACCGTGAAACAGTTCCCACCCGGTCTCCCATAATTTCATAGACAAATGTTGACAGATGCTGTATGTATCAAATGTTGATTAGATTTAGTTAATATATGTTAATTGATAAATAAAATGTATTTATGCATTACTTATGAAAGCATCATTTTACGCAGTGTCTAAAACTGAACATTACTGTACATCAGTTGTACACTTGGTATTGCAGTGCATTATAAAATTGATTTGATAGGTTGCGCTGTAGAACGCCCTCTATGGTTTTGGACACCATTATAAATGACTGCTCTCTCGATTCCCTCCCACTATTTAAGTATGGGACAATTTCAAAGTTTATAGTAAGCCTAGTAAGATCTTGACTAGCTGGTTCAGGCATATTTAATTGAGGTAGGAACTAAAAATACAGGATCCCTGCTGTAGGCAATGACATACATACTATAGCGGAATATGATTGACACGTAGAGAGGAAAAAAAAAAAAAAAAAAAAAAAAGACCATGCTTAACCCCAAGTTATCATCACACACACTCGTAACACCACCCTCCACTTTTAACCTCAGGGGAAGGAAAATTTCATGCTCGTAATTTTGAAGCCAGATTTAGCATCATATTTTACCCAAGGTTATGGGTTAGCACTGCTCTTGAACATTGCATTGCCAAACGTAAAGATGAGGGCTTTTCACGTTTTAAACCGTTAACCCTGGGTCACAGTAATGCTGGGTTATCTTGTTTCTCACAGCTCATAATTTCCCTGCGGTTAGCAATTATTTCTTGATATTAATGAACTGTTGGTTCACATTACACATTCCTAGACCTGCGGTCAGGGTCCATATTTATGATGTCAGTGCCACTGATTGGAGTAAGCAAGCTGTTTACATAATGACTCTAGATTTGCAGGTTCTTGCAACCCTAGTGCTAGTGTGAAATGTGTCTTTACCATTGGTTAAAAGCGGCATTTAATATAATAATAAACACACATTCACATCAAAAGCATTAACTATATTTGCATTCACACAAGCAACCAATAATGATTTGTTTACACATTGTTTGTAGTTAAAACATGGTAAAATGCAAAATTGCCACAATAAGGCCCTGTTTACACTAATGTTTTAGTTTTAAAACGCATAAGTTCTGATACGGTAGCGGCATCCGTCTACAGTACGCTGGAGTTTGAGTGCCAAAAACTGAGTGTTTTGGAAATGCTGAAGAGGCCGTTTTCGCTCTAAAATGCTGCTGCTCTGTCTCAGTGTGGATGGGGCAAACGGAGACATCTGAAAACGGAGACGGGGCTGAAGACATTCACTGCATCTGCATCTGATTGGGGCTTTTTCCTCAATATTAAGTAGCCTACACACAGTTCAGTCCTGTATCCTTCTCCTTGTAAGTCCAGACTTTGCAAAATTGATATGAAAAACAGTATTAGGGATGCAACGATTAGCTGATTTCACTATTAACTGCGCTTTAATTCATCACAGTTAATTAATTGTAAAGGCTTCTCTACGCCGCGTTCCTGTTGCACGGAACAAAACTCCTGAAGTTAATCAAAGTTATGCCACCTGTGCGATAGTTTAAAGTTCCAAGCTTATACAGAGACTTATACGCACGCACATTGGATTAACTATAGCAGCAGGCCATTCACATATTGCATCTTTTCCAGGTGCAAGTTCGTTATTTCCAATGTAAGAATATATGCCAATATGGGTGCGCAAGCAGAGTGACGTGCTCGAGGCTTTCTAGGCACACGCAATAGATAACATCTCAAGCTGTAGCGGTGAGAGTTGTGCATGGCTTTCAGTGCAAATGTAAACAAAAGATATGTTAGACGAATTATTATTTAAATGATGATGTATGAACACAGACAGCAGTTAATCTAAATACTTATAAAGCTTAAGTTTACATTAGCCGTGATAACCGAGAAACCAAGATTATTCTTCAGACTATATAATGTTACAACCAAAATCTAAAATTGTTGCATCCATAATTGTTATGCAGTTCAAAACAAAACATATGAATGTGTCTGAATGTAGAAGAATCTTACTTAAGGAATGCACTGCTATTGTTGTGCTTCGAAAGACAACATTTGAATGTTTGTAAAAAAGCCACATTGTACAATGCAGTGATGTTATATTAGTTCAAAACACAATATATTAACATTTCAATGTAGACAAATCCAACATGGGTGTCTTAAGGAGCAAAAATACAGCATATGGTCTGACATGACAAACTACTTGAATAGCCATGGTGTAGGTCCTAACGCCCCAGTATAGTGAAGGGGACTCTATACTGCTCAGTGAGCACCATCTTTCGGATGAGACGTTAAACCAAGGTCTTGACTCTCTGTGGTTGTTAAAAATCCCAGGATGACTTGAAAAGAGTAGTGGTTTATACAGTGGTTATACAGTGCTCAGCATATACAAGTACACCCCTCAAAAATCTCTAATTTAAATTAATATTTTCTATAGTATGCTTTACAATGTTATATTTTAGCACATACTTTTATTTGAGCACTGTTTAGTCAGTACTGAAGCCAAATCTGGAGCTTATCTAACAAAATAACTTACAATAATGGTTAAAAAATGAGTAGCCCAAATTTAGGGAAAAATATTAAATACAATTTTCTAAAATAGCAGGAGAAACAAATATTATATACAATTTTGTATGTATGGATTTAAGTGTATTATCTTTTTTTTATCATGTTCTGTGGCTAAAATATTATCTTAATAAATATATCCGCTTTATAAGTCTGTTTTGTTCAAATGTGCCAATTACCCATAATCACTGAGAAATGGATAAAAATATTAATTTTCAAAATGGGGTGTACTCATTTATGCTGAGCACTGCATCTTGCCACCTTTCATTCTGTGAGAATCTTTGAAAAAGTTTCTACATTACTCTAATTTCGCTTTGGATTATTTCATCTTTATGGCAAACCTTTTGCTCTCATTAACTGCAAAAGTGAGAAATAAGCACCCTGCAGCCCTGGTCTGAAAGCACTTTTGGGCCAGTTCCTCCATGTCAGCATGAAGATGACAAACTAAACTGGAATTAAATGACGATGTTCGCTACAATACATATAATTTCTCATGAGTGGTAGATTTCCATTTAAAACAGCTTTAATATCACATTAGCACCTGTGATTGTTTAAATTACAGAACATATGCATTGATTTTCTTCGGCTTAGTCTCTTATTTGTCAGGGGACACCACAGTGGAATGAACCGCCAACTATTCCAGCATATGTTTTACGCAGCAGATGCCCTTTTTATCTGCAACCCATTACAGGGAAACACCCATACTCTCATACACACACACTCATACACTACAGCTGATTTACTTCATCCATTTCACCTATACCGCATGTTTTTGGAATGTGAGGGAAGCCAAAGCACCCTGAGAAACCCACACAAGCATAGGGAGAACATGCAAACCAGCAACCTTCTTGCTGTGAGGTGACAGTGCTAACCACTGAGCCACCATGCCCCACCATTTACAACAATTATGTGAAAATTGCTAAAGACTGCAACATTAAATAGAGGACGATTCGTTTAGCAGCTCATATGGTCATAATGCCACAATATCGGTTTCAAAAAAATCTGCTGACTTTCTACTGGCAGAATGCCTGTCTGTTGAGTCTTCCTAGATGTAAATGGCTCTATATAATTGGTCTATTTATGTGTTTTTTCCTATCTGATACCTATTCATTTGGGAAGAGGGTAATGTAGGCATAAATATTTCCCATCCAAGATGGATGTAAATTCAATCAAAGAAAACAGTGTTAAAATGTCCTTAATGCATTAAATATCACTTTAGGAATGCTTGAAAAATATTAAACATGGCACAGGAAGGCTAATAATTTTGCCCTATATATATATATATATATATATATATATATATATATATATATATATATATATATATATATATATATATATATATATATATATATATATATATATATATATATATATATATATACATATACATACATACATACATACATATATATATATATATATATATATATATATATATATATATATATATATATATATACATATACATACATACATACATATATATATATACATACATATATATATACATACATATACATATACATACATACATATATATATATATATATATATATTTATTTATTTATTTATTTGTCAGGAAAGCTTCCCTTCATGTCCAGTAAACAGACTTGGACCCTGACAAAGATGGGTTAACTGCACAGCCCAAACATTCACATCTCCGATACCTTTCTTTCTTTTCTTTCCGTTGAGAGTCTATTTAAGTTTAGTGCACTGTGAAACCAGAAGTCAACATGACAAAATTTTTGCCGCCTCAAACGGAAAATCCAGACTCCACCACACTCCAAGCCTTGCGAGGAAAAAGCTAATCAGCAGCGAACCCACGTGGGAATGATCGCTGGATGATTCGTTTGTTTGGATTTTTTTTTTTTTTTTATCAATTATCTTTAAGTCCCTCTAAAATTAATCTTCAATTTACTTTAAGCAAATTCAATACAACCTTAATACAATAATTATAATGTGGCCAAATGTAAGTGGAGCGGTTTAATACATTAGACCATTATCCGATCAGAGAAAACGCATAAAGTGACCAAGTGTCAATAAGCCCTACAGTAAGTGTTCTCTGGCATCTACAATCTCTAGCATGGGTCAAGAATTTAAGACCCACTTCTAACTCCAATTTGAGAGTTATACCACTCTGCACATTATGCTGTCGGCTGGATATTTCTCCACTGTCAATATTTACTCTTGCACTTTTTAGTAAGCAGATGGATTTAATTTTTTTACACCAAGGCATCCTGTTTATCAGACACCTTGATGAAATCACAACGAAGAGCTAGGTTAAGTCATAAAAGAATCAACTGCTCATTTAACAGCCAGTGAATAAATGACGACAACAAGGGAACTGCTGTTTAAATACTCATCACAAACAATTGTTAATAATCCTGTGAAAAGGAACCTGTGAATGATTTATGTTGGATGTGATTTAGGTGTTACCAATAGGTGTTAAACCAGAGAAAAGGGTTGAAAGAATGTTTTTAAATAGATTTTTATGGTAGCATACTGTTCACTGCATACTAGATTGTCTTCAAATAGAATGAAATAGACAAATAAAATGCCCCATAAACATGACAATACATACTTATTGACAAAAAATTTTGTGCTTTACGCAATATCCACCGGGTGGCGCAAGTAACAACCGCTTTTCCATTGTTAGGCCAGTGCGAGCGAACGCCCCCCAAATCAAACAACCCGCCAAGGTGTGCATTTCCAAAAACCATCCTTAGCCAACTACTGTAAGGTCACAAGTTCCATCATAATAAATAAATATAAGGGGGAAAAAAACATAGCTACTGGTCAGTTTAAGATATTCCATAAAACACCTAAAACAAAGGCATGGGATCTTTTTTTTTTTTTTTTGCTTAACATCACCCTTATGTCTCTGTTTTGAATTTAAAGTTGTTGCCACAATCACCAGCGATCTGATCCTGGCAGATCGCTGAAAAACACGCTGAACCCTAAAGAACTACAAATCCACCTGTATGTGGACTACAAGGTTTAGTCAAGCACCGCTCACATGCACCTGCTCCTCATTCGGCAAGTTACACACACTCACGGCTGGGAGCTGCTCATGAACTAATTACAAGGACTACTTATACACACACTATACTATATACTATACTATTATATACTAGCTGACAGTTCCTCGGGTTCAGAGGAGTGAGGTTTACCTACACAGCACTCGCTGGCCTCTGTTACACTTAAAAATTGGAAAAATGACTCTCCATGTGGAAAAAACTGAACATTATTTACAACATTTTCACCTTTAATCCAAAGTTTTTGAAGATATTGGTTTCGGTATAAACCTAGTTTATATTCGTGTCGTATTTTAGTCTCAAACTAGAGGATAAAAAAAATAATTTTAAAAACACAACTGCAGGGACATTAAAACTTTCTAACATTATTACTTTAATTGAATTTATCTAACTTAAATTTCAGACATTTAAACACTACTTACGGTTTTTGCTCTATTTCGGCAATAAAAATTGTTCCAAACAAATCCAAAGTAGAAAAATTTAACATTTCCAAACATCACATAGCAGTTTCTCCCTACTGAATGAATCAGCAGCTTAGAATGAATCGATTGAATAGATTAAAATAGATGTAACTTTTTACAGCCACCTACTGGCAGTTTAAGTGTCATATTTAAAAGTATGCTTTTTATTTTCCCATACTTCTGTATTCAAAAGTTTCTATTTAAAACGTCACTCTCATAAAATGATTTATGCTGTTGTAATTACATTGTAAAAAGCAAAAGCATTATGAGACATGAGGTTTACAGTAATCCACAATGCAATATAATCAGTTTGACAGCATATACACAACAAAAAAGCACCAATGAAAATATATTTTTCCAGCAAAACAAAGCAAACGAGTAACAAAATGCTGAACGTTCTGCAAAAGCAATAGATGTACACACATCGTAATTTTAGCAGCTTATATACAAAAATATAGCACTGATGTAAAAATATATTATTCCAGCAAAACTAAATATGAACGAGTAGCATAAAATCCTGAACATTCTGCAAAAACAATAGATTTACAAGCATGGTTTTATGCTGCTCCGAACAGAGCCAAGATCCTAAGCGATGTAAGAGAACTGACACTGGTAATTGTGTTTGATGCTCGTATCTATTATCATATAATGCAATGCAGTTAAACGCATGAAATCTCAATTTGATTAGACTTGCCAAATATTAAACTGTCAGGTGCTTTGTCATATTTGAGTTGCTTCTATTTTTATATGACTCAGATGACTTTAAACCAACGTGGCTCTGCCTCATTTGCTAGTTTTTCATCTTTTTGTTGCAAAGAGTGATAAAAGGTCAGTGCACAACAGCTTTGAATTGCTTCCAGATTTAGTTTGTTTTCAATTTTAGCCGAGCTTGTTTATTAATAGAATGTCAGAAATGTGTGCTTCACAAATTATCTGCATCACTGTGATGTCCCTATTTTAGCACAGTGGGTGATTGACAGCTGAGTAGGTAGTCCTTCAGGTTTGACACAATAAGACAGTGTGCTTATTTTAGTAGTGAGATTTTACTTTTTACTAATTGTTTCGGACGGACAGACAGACAGGACAGACAGATGGACGAATGGATGGATGAAACAAGACTGCATGGACGGACGGATGGATGGAACAAAAGACTGGACGGATGGACGAACAGATGGATGGAACAAAAGACTGGATGTATGGACAGACGGACGGACGGATGGAGCAAAAGACTGGATCGATGGACGGAGGGATGGAACAAAAGACTGGACGGACAGATGGATGGATGCAAAAGACTGGATAGATGGACAGACGGACAAAAAAAGACTGAATGGATAGACAAAAAAGGATGGATGGAAACAAGACTGGATAGATGGATGGATGGATGGATACAAAAGACTGGATGGATAGATGGATGGAACAAAAGACTGAATAGATGGATAGACAAAAACAGACTGCATGGATGGACAAACGGATGAAACAAAAGACTGGATGGATGGATGGACTGATGGACAAGATGGATGAATGAAACAAGACTGGATAAATGGATAGACGAATGGACAAAACAAGACTGCATGGATGAATGGACAAAACAAAAGGATGGATGGACAAAACACTGGATAGATGAATGGATGGATGGAACAAAAGACTGCATGGATGGATAGACAAAACAAAAGGATGGATGGATGGACGGATGGATGGACAAAACAAATGGATGGATGGATGGATGGACAAAAATGGATGGACGAAACAAAAGACTGGATTGATGGATGGACAAAACAAGACTGGATGGATGGCTAGATGGATTGACAGATGGACGAAACAAAACGGGATGGATAGATGAAAAGACTGAATGGATGGATGGATGGACAAAAAAGCCTGGACGAATGGACAAAAGAAAAAGACTGGATGGACGGATAAATAGATGGATGGACAAATGAACGAAACAAGACTGGATGGTTGGATAGATGGATGGACAGACGGGTGGATGGATAGATAGATGGATAGACAGATGAAAAGCCTGCATGGATTTATGGACTAAAGGACTAAACAAACGACTGGATGGATGGATGGATGCACGAGAAAAGACTGGAAGTGATGGATGGATGAAAAAAGACTGGATAGATGGACAAGAAAAAGATTGGCTGGGTGGATAAATAGATGGATGGACGAATGAACGAAACAAAAAGACTGGATGGATAGATAGATCGACGGATGGACATGGAAACAAATGACTGGATGGATGACAAAGACTGGATGGGTGGACGAAAAAAGACTGGATGGATGGATGGACAGATGGACGAAACAAGACTGAATGGATGGATGGATAAAAAAAGACTGGATGAATGGATTGATGGATGGATGATGCACGGACAGATGGACAAAACAAAAGACTGGATGAATGGATGGATTGATGGATGGATAAACAGACAAATGGATGAAACGAAAGACTAGATGGATGGATAGATGGATGAAAAAAAGACTGGATGGACGGATGGATTGATGGATGGATAAACAGACAAATGGATGAAACAAAAGACTGGATGGATGGATAGATGGACAAAAAAAAAGACAGGATGGACAGATGGATTGATGAATGAACAAAATAATAAATATTACCAGACATAACCCTGTTTTGAGTACATTTATATCTGTATTTAGTCCTGACCAATTGTCATCATAAACAATTATTATAGCAGGTTGTTCTTTGCCTCCAAAAATAACTTGCACTATCTTGATACCATATTTGAGTGACCTTCACACAAACACTGAATCATCCCATAAAATACAACCATTCAAAACTGGAGAGTTAAACATGACATCTGATTTACAGCTTGTAAGAATCACTCCAGTAATAACATCCAAACCCTGCAACACACATCACTTCAGTTCACTCGCAACAGATTTCATAGCCTAAAATAACAAAGCAGGCTATGAAAAGGCATGGCGGTGTTGATGTGCGGTTGTAAATCACCCAAGTGCCCCGCTCTTTCACCTCTGCAGATGGGACAACGTCTTTTTCATTTGCAGGTGAGTCAAAATAAAATCAAAGTGGAATAGAGGTGCCTGCAGCCTCGACGCTCACTGAACAGAACAAATCAAGTCTACAGTCTGGCCCAAAACAGGCCTTTAAACACCCCGACTGTTCTCATGACTTCTGTTTCTCTCTTCTTCTCTTTGTCATGGCTATCAAAATTCACATAAATATCAAATGAATAAATAAAGACACCAGGATTTCAAAATGACCTCAGATGACAAAGCAAACTAAAGCAAATTCAAGCTTCGCCAAGGGAGTTTTCTGATAATTGAAATCTACTGGCTAAACTGGATCCAGAGTGGAAAGTCAATGTTTTAAATCAATGATTTAATAACGCCATCTATTTCTCTTTGTTGACAAAGGCCAAGCATTGCTGCCACACACCAGACAGACTCCAAAGTGATGGCCCAACTATAAACACTGACTGATGCTGGAGAAAACACAACCACTAAAGACATAAAAAGAAAAGCCAGAGGCGCAGTGTGAACAATGCAAACATGAAACCCAAATGATGCAATGCCAATTCAAAATAATTCCAGCTCGTTTAATATCTAAATTCCAATCATATTGACCAATTATGACCAGATATTGCTGGAAATGTACAAAGACATTATAAACTGTACAACAACGTAAGGGATTTTATATGCAGTGAATTGACTATGAATTTCTGAAAGAAACAGTTTTCAACTGCTGAAAAACAGTATTGGCGGTTTAAAATACAGAACAAAATGGTTAGCACTGTCGCCTCAAGGCAAGAAGGCTGCTGGTTCGAGTCTCGGCTGGGCCAGTTGGCATTTCTGTGTGGAGCATGTTCTGTATTCACCCACAGTCCAATAACGTGCGCTATAGGTGAATTAAATAAGTGAATGAGTGTGTTTGGGTATTTCCTAGAACTGGGTTGCAGCTGAAAGGGCATCCGCTCCATAAAATATATGCCAGAATAGTTAGTGATTCATTCCGCTGTGGCAAGTCTCTGAAATAGAAATTAAGCTGAAGGAAAATGAATAATAATAATAATAATAATAATAATAATAATAATAATAATAATAATAATAATAATATTAATAATAATAACAACAACAACAACGTGGTTTGACCTTTTATACCTCTTTTTACCTTCATATAGTAAACGAATGACTAAAATTAACATTACCACCACAAACCAAATTTTGAAGATTAAATTAATGTGAATTAAATTGATTTTATAAAATTAAATAAACTTTTGGAATATGATTAATTCACTCACTAACATTCAGCTTATTTACTTCTTCATCAGTGATCGCCACGGCGGAATGAACTGTAAACTACTCTATACGGATGCATATTTTACCTGTGTATGCCTTTCCTTACTCTCACTCTTGCTATCCCCAGTGCTGGGAAACACCAACGCACTCAGTTCACACACACGCTCACATATTACAGGCATTTTACTTTGATTTAAACCAGGGACCTTCTTTCTGTGAGGCAACCATGCAGCCCATTATTACTCTATATTGACTGAATTAAGGGGGGAAAAGAAACAAAAAAGTCCTATTTAGCTAACATTTACTCACCAAAAAAAAGGATCTTATAAACTGCACTGTAAAAAAGCAATTAGTTGACTTAAAAAAAAAAAAAAAAAGTGAGTTAACTTGTTGCCTTTTAATTAGTAAGTAAACAAAATGTGTGCATATTTATAAAAGTTAGGTCAATGGGCTCTGTTTTAACAATCTAGGCGCAAAGTCTAAAGTGAATTATGCAAAAGCTTTAAGGACATGTCCGAATCCACTTTTGCTATCTTAAGGATGGAAAAATATGCTCTGCGCCCCGGCGCATGGTCTAACAGGGTTGTGCTTATTCTCTTAATGAATTATGGGTGTGTTTTGAGTATAACATGCTTTAAACCAATTAGAGTCTTATCTTCCATTCCCTTTAGGAGTCAGTTGCTTCACGCACTGGCGCATTGGCTAATTACATGGCGGACTTTGTAGGTGGAAAAACGCTTCACTAGCAAGAAAACAGTTAAACAGACCATCGGCAGCGTGAGGAATAAGAATGAGCCTCCTCCATTCCGCCTGTATACTTTCTCTTTACTCTACTCGTTTACTTTCGTGGATAAGGAAACGGTGGAAACTCACTGAAGACATCCATTAGCCTGCATATTTAATTTCATTTGTTAATAACAAAGGTTTGTTTCCAAATTATTTCTAAATTCAGTTATAATTTCCAGCCAACAAATACATGAACAACAATAAAGTGTGAGGAGTTCTATCCAAATACTCAAAAGCTGAGGTCTCCAAAACACAAGTAGACAAATCTAAACTTGTTTTTATTAAAACAAATATATATATGCATAAATAATACTGCTAATAATAACAACATTATACAAATGCAAATTTTCATGAACAAACTGAAAAAAGCCCCCCGGTGTGAAGGCATAGAGGTAGTGGTTTTTATATTTATGTAGAAAATAATTGTTGTAACATTTTAATCCTTTATTATTTTCATATGTAAAGATATTTGTGTATTGCTGTACATCCTGTGTGTTTTAAGCAATGTGTAAGCGTTTTGGACCTTCATAGGTGCATAACTAATGCCCTCTGTCCTGGACTTTAGACCAGCTTTCAGTTGGTCAACAGCACGGTCTATTTCAGTCTATCAAAATAGCAACACACCAACAATGCACCTTAACACACATCCTTTTTAAAACCGAACACCCATGAATCCACAAAGTGGCCAGATGGATTGGTTATTTAAACAATGTGGCGCAAAACATTAAAATTACTGTTTCACTGGACCTAAAATAGCAATAAACCGCTCCAAACACATCTCGCACTGGGTGTATGATAGGGCCAAATGACTTTAAGTGACTAAGTAAAATCAACTGATTGCTCTTAAGGCAATGGGTTTAATCAGTTTTTCAAAGTAAAGTTTTTACAGTGTGTAAAAGCTCCACCATGTGAAATGTTTGGAGCGCTGAACTTATAAGCTGTAGTTTTGTCATAACTGTGGCCAAGTTTAATGTAATTACACACAAGAAACTATCCCTTTACCTGTATATGAACCGATAAAGAATGTTTCTTATTTGTTATACATACAGAGCATCATGCCATACCAACACATCAAGCAAATGCATAAACTACCCAACAGTGACAGTCAATCCATCTCTGTCATTCTCTTACTCTCTCAGTCACTCTAAGGGTTGATTTAGTAGCGCAGGTTGTCTGGGTCTTTGGCCCCTGTCAAACACGAATCTCTCTCTCTCCTCCTGCTGTGGAGGGTAGTATATACTCTCACCTGTCAACCCTTTGTTATTGCCACCAGTGTCAGGCAGGATGGTGAGCAAAGACGAAATGAAAAAGAAAAAAAATGAGAAGAAATCTACAAGTGAAATGGAGTTCTGGGACCTGCGAGCGATTCAACACCCTCCTCCCAATCCGGTTCTCCTCGCTCCTCGTGCCCTAGCAGATGCCTATCACTCCATATCAGACGCGCCACGCATTAAAACCTCCCTGCAATTCATTTTACCTTTTATTACCGCCAGAAAAGAGGCACTGGCGCCTGAATTTATGGTGTTTATTCAAATGTCTGCAAATGCAGGCTGAATTATGGCTGCCCATGAAAATATCATTTACTGCTAATCTCCCCCTTTTCTCCTGTCATATATATTCTATGCTTGGATGTATGTGTCCTTTCAGCTGCGCTCCAGGAGCTACAGGGTTGAGAGAGAGAGTCTAGGGCAGAAGCGTTGAAAATGAAGGAGAAACAAACAATTTCGAACCGCATGGAAGCACACCGGCTCCATACCATGAGACAAATACATAGCAGACGTTTGCCTCTGAGGAACTTCCCTTCTGCAAGGACTGCTTCACTATCTGGAGTTTAAAGGGATTTTAACTCTGGATTGCTTGGATGCACACATTGATTTGGAGCAACAGGAGAAGAAGTATTGATGCAATTAAAAACGATACCAAGAAGTGTTTTGGAGCACTAGCTGTTTACATAGAGCATATGTGTAGGTTGCTCACTGGTTGATTGTTATTGGCTTATTAAATAAATGAGAGGGATTATTAAGTAATTAAATGGTTGCATGGATTAGAGCTTCTTGTAAACTTTTCCAAGAATTAATATTGGCTGTATTATAGGAACCAAAAATCTGAGACCACTAGTGAAAATCCATTAATTGTATTATTTTTTCCATGTAGTGGAAATTGAACTGCGATTTAACCAAATGTCTTCGCATTAAGCTAATCCCTTTTGTTTTTGATAGAGGCCAGATAGTTAGAGCTGTAAAGGTAAACATTACTGCTCTGATCTCAAGAGACATGGTAGTGTCAGAGACTAGCTAGAGACTGGATGTTTAGCACCCTTGTTAGTGTGATGGTGTCCGTTGGTGCCGTGACCCGAATGAAAGTAAGGTTTAGGGAATGAGTGTAAAGTCCAGGACATACCAAGTCAACGTCAAAGAACTATGGAGGCACCAAAATCCAACGGTGTTGTCACCTCGCATCGACTGCAACTCTTCCCCTGCTGGGCAAAAAAGCTGCGCATTAACACACTATGTTATGCCTGCATGAGAAAATATACAAATGGTAATAGTCCATATTGTTATTCTACAAAGAGAAGGGATCCGCATGAAGGGATACGCTCATGTAAACATGTCTGATAATCTGATAATCCATATAATTTGCAAATATTTGATAAAATTCGACAAAATGACAACTGGCTTCATTGTGTTTCCTTTGGAATTGCACTCTTTGCTTGGTTTCGTCATTTCAATTTTTGTTCTAGTGCTCTGATAAATAGCTGAACAGCCAATCAGAGCACTCTTTCACTGATGAAACAGATTCTACATGCTAAGTTGAGCTAACTCCCTTCGATGTGAGACCAACAAGAGGTGAAGTGAACACACCAAACAAATTACCCTAATAGATGCTCGCTGACACACGTCACCTTGACCATCTCCCTAAATGAGGGAAGCTCAAGGTAACACTCACGCCCTAGTTCAAATCTTGCTCAGAGCAGGCAGAGTGACAAACAACTGGAGGGTTTAAAATAGTATAATTCAGGGGTGCTTCACCCTGTTTCTGGAGATCTACCTCCCTGCAGAGTTAAGCTTCGAAGTTGACAAACCATTCATTCACTTTCCTTCAACTTAGTCCCTTATTTATCAGGGGTCGCTACAGTGGAATCATCCAACTATTCCAACATAAGTTTTACTTAACGAATGCTATTCCAGCCGCAACCCGGTACTGGGAAACACCCATACACTCTCACATGCACTATACATTATGCACTCATACATTAAGGCAAATTTTGTCTACCTAATTTATCTCAACGCGTGCCTCTGAACTGTGGGGGAAACCAAAGCAAACACGAGGAGCTGATCAAACATTCCTTAACCAATTCATTAAGACCTAAACAGAACTTAATAATTACCGGCAGGTGTGTTTGATATCGGTTGCAACTAAAATCTGCAGGAAGGTAGACCTCCAGGAATATGATTATGCCGCAGTCACGCTAGAGTTTAAGCCTGCAAAATTCTGTCGTACGGTGCTGCAAAAAGGGGCGGAATTAAACAAGATAATTACACATTTTTTAAAAAGTGAGCGATTGGTCGATATTTAAAATTTCTGTAGACTGAGGTCATGTTTTGATTTTCGATTGGTCCTACGCAGCCATGTGATGCGATTTCGCAGGTCAGCGTTCACCAAGCTTGAACTTTGCATCACGGCTAATTGCGAAACTTTTCGGACGAACTTGTGTTTCTAGTCTGTTGCATTCGCATGCGTATGAATGTGACCGCGGCTTCAGTCACAAAATTTTTTTTATATTACTGTATCAGATCTTGTGAGTTTGATTATTATCATGTCTTGGAAAAACATGTCAGAGTAGGCTACATAATTTATTAAAGCATCTCCACTTTTTTTTCACACCATCAGAAACGGTTTGTTCAAGATACTAGTATCTAAAGCCCTCCAAGAGCCTACTCTGCTGATTGGTCAGATGGGTCAGCCTATTGTAATTTGGTCTGCTACCTCTTTACATCTAAGTACCAAAAACCAAAATTTGCTTGAGGGTTAAGGTAAAACAAAGTAACTGCAAATACTAAGACGAATTGGTTCTTCTCCGTTTCTCAATATGTGTTCTTCAGAGATCATGCATCCTCGTGTACTCATGTAACATCATCATCAACAGTTCCAAAATTCAAGACGGCAAGAATGGAGTACCCGTGAAAGTTCCCAGATGTGTTCCTAATTCCTAATATAGAGGACGCATCGATGCAGACTTTAGCGTCAAACTTGCTTGAGAAGTCCCAGAAATCATAGCGACTGAAGGAAGTGGGAATCGTAGCATTTTATATAGATTTACTATTCAAGTTCAGCGATATAACTTATTTATCTCAGAAGTTTCCAAAAATGAGATGGTGAAAGAAAACATTACCATGAAAATCTTTATAAAGGCATAAACACATTGAGGGTGTTTATTTGCTGAAATTTGTTTTAAAATTAATTTTTTTTTGTATTGTGCAAAGTATTTTTGTTAGGTTTTTATGCATAGTATACATTGTGAAAAGAGGAAAAACAATAAATCGTTTTATGAATGCTGTAATGTTTAAATAACTTTCCATTAAAAATGTGTGAAGGTCATGTGACCATCCAGCCTGATCTCACGAGAAAACGTAAGTATTTTATGTTTTGGCAGTTTAGTGGCCAATTCGTACGAATTCAGTCATACAAAATTGTACAATTTTAAAAAGGAGGCGTGGCGCCTAACCCCACCCCTAAACCCAACTGTCATTGGGGGATAAGCAAATAGTACGAATTAGATCGTACAAATTCATTTGAATTAGCCACTAAAACTAAAAGTTATGAACAGGAAAAACCAGGGAAGAATGCAGCATCATGTTTCTCATAGGATGTGTTCTCTGTTCTCGTGAGTCTCCCAAGTCTGTTCTTCTAAGGTAACTTGGCAAGATGGGTCTTCAGAAGAATGCAAGTCTGTTCTCTGCATTCTTGGAATTGCGAAACAGCCAATAACTCCTAAAAATTTTAGGTCCAAAATCAGACTTTGAATCAAAGTTTACCATTATGGACTTTTGGGAATCGTGGTAGCCAACAAAAATCTTAAGTTATTTCACATCTTTTAACACCAGAGCTAATGTGACAGTACATCCTGAGGCCAAATCCATACAAGAACATGAAGCGGAACACCAGCTATGTGAATATTTTATATAAAGCAATTCATGCAAATGCTAAACGCTCTCACAAGTGTACATGAATCCCAGAGGTGCATCTAAAAGTGGCATACTATTAAATTGCGCATTGGCTTTTAAGCATCCCTTATGAATAGCTACACTATTCATATAGGCAGCTACAATTCAGTCTTTAAAAGATTACTAGGTTGAACAACTTGTACGTGACTGTTCCTACATGCTCAATACTTTTCTAAGAACAGAAGTTTAACTGCATTATTACACTGTCACCAGTTCTATGTAAACTATTCATATATAACAAATGCATGGTGTGGGGTGGGATTTCATGTTGAATTCATACACAGTTTGACTCTAGTTCATGGTTGGTTGTACTTAAATGTGTTGGGGAAAGCTGAGTGGAGCTTTTAAGAGCTGTAGGTGATGGGTGGTGAAACCAGACAGCTCACAGGATATTGCACATATATCTCTGACTCACCACACATGAGAGGGCTGGAAAAGGTTGCTGTGAGAAAGAGAATTTCTCAAAAGGCCTTGAAGATTAAAGGGGTAGTTCGCCCAAAAATGAAAATTCTGTCATCTTTTACTTACCCCCACGTCGTTCCAGATGAAATGGCAAGTTTATAGCTGAACTTCCAGCCCACTCTTTCCCGTGTAATAAAGGTGAATCAGAATTGCTCCTGTGAAGCTCTGAAACCACACACAAAAGTAGTTCATGTGTACTATATTCCAATTTTGTCAAACTTGCCATGTTGTATGTTCACCAAACACCATACTAGATATGGTGATGTTTAATTCGTGAATGAATCCTTTTGTTGGTAGCAGTATTTAATACAAGTGCTGTTTGTTCATCTACATCTTATCCTTCGTTTATGCCACTCTGCTAATTCAGTTCTCCCTCTGACTCTGAAACAAAGGAAAGCAATCACCAGTAGACATTTGGAGACTCTAGCCTCATTATGGCACAAGAAACGCTGTCATTATTAGTACAGGGTATTCTTGTAAATGTAGACATAACTGCACACTCTACATGAAGTGCAAGACTTAAGTGTTTTGAAATCAGCTGGAGTCAGTCAGTTGGCTGGGATTTTAACACCATGCCAGTTGAAAACAAGCTGAAAAACATGTTGAAAAACTTTCCAAAAGTAATAAGTTTCAAGAGATTTCTTTAAAGGAAAACTCTACAATGCACTTTGTTCAAAAATTAAATGTTTTGAAAGTATATTTATATTTCTAAAAGAACGTAAACCAGCCCAACTTAACCAAATATTTATTAAGAGATACTAAATTCTGGCATTAGGAGCATAATGGTAGCTCTCAAGCTCGATTCCTGGAGGGCCGCAGATCTGCACAGTTTTGCTCTAACCCTAATCAAACACAGTAGATCCAACTAATCAAGGTGTTCAAGACTACTAGAGACTATGTATTAAGCAGGTGTGAGTTGAAGGTGCTTGGAGCTAAAATCTGCAGAGCTGCGACCCTCCAGGAATTGAGTTTGAGACCACTGTATTAAGAACTTGTGTGGGATCCTGGAATGATGATAGGGGCCATTCACATGTCTTTTGCATGATCAAGGTCATTATTTAAAAAAAAAGCTTTTTTGGGTCCAGGCACCTATTCAACTTCATTTAAATACCTAAATTAGCCAATAACATGGCTGGAGCACAATAGATTTGGGCAAGTAAACATGTTTAAGATATTAGAAGAGTGTCTATTGGAAAGCAGTTGACTAATCTGATGAGACAGATCTTTGCTCTGATCTTTGGATGGTATAATCTCAGAGAATGAAGGATACATAAGCTGTCACTGGTGCAGTAGGCTCATTTCTAACCCAAAGTTTCATATTAATACCTTAAAAGGTATATACTAGCATATTTAGGTACAAATGTGCACCTTTTGAAAGGGTAAAGATCCAGTGACAGCTCGTGGACATTCATTTCTAACAGTGTATGGTTTTTGGAATGAACAAATTAGCATAACCAGCTAGAAAGAGTAAAATGACTGGTGTATGAATAGTTTGGCTGCTGGTGTTGTTGCAATGGAGTAATAATAAAAAAAATTCTTATGGCCATCGGACCATAATTCATACGTCACTTACTTCCAGGGCCATTTATATCGAAGTTCATATTTAGCCACACCATTGGTGTTTCATAACATCTAATTTTTACGAGGTGGGTCATTAGCTCAACGCTTAACCCCCAACCTGCAGGACCAGGACATACACACAGACTACAGACAATTTAGCTCACCCAATTCACTTATAGTGCATGTCTTTGGACTTGTGGGGTAAACCGGAGCACCCGGAGGAAACTCATGCCAACACAGGGCCAACTGACCCAACCGTGACTTAAACCAGCGACCTTAAACCAGCAACCTTCTTGCTGTGAGCAGAGTCAAGAGTGCTACCCACTGCGCCACCGTGCCACCCCTCATATGTCATATGCTTTCTCGAGTTTGACAAGCCTGCCATTTTGAAACGGAAAACCCAGAGTTTCTCTCATTTCAGGGTTAAAATACTCACTTAACCTCCTTTCTGAAACAGGCCCAAGATGAATTAAATATCAAGTTTAACAACAATAGTGAGATGAGATCCAGCGATATATCCTTGATGAACTGTCCGACTTGCGCTGCTCTCACCTGGGGTTTTGTGCTCAAAGTACCCGCTGACTACCTGAAGCTCAGACGTCTGCAGCGCGTGCCAGAGTGTGGTCACGTGATGTGCATTTTTAGTGGTATAGTGTGGATGGAAATCTTTTCAGAAACGCAAAGTGAAATGCCAGCGTGGACATGGATCGTTTTAAAACTAAAATGTATTAGCCATTACAGGTCTTTCAGGCCCTGTTTACACTGTGACAGACAAAGGAGACATCCAAAGCATGCAGTGTTGGTGGTACTCCAGGAATGTGATATAGAAACAGCTCTAGGGCACAAAAGCTACTTGCACAAAAAGCTTTGTTATTTTATATTACTCCAAATTAACGTTTTTAATTTACGTTTAATAATGAACATTTTACTTTTGCTGATCCCAAAGTCCTTATTTCCCCCTGCGTGCTTCAGAGGGTTTATAAAAATATATATTTTTTAAATTGTTATTTTACCTTAGTCCATTTAAAACATTCTTAATGTATATTTAATAGTGTACATCTAACTTTGCCCAATACCATAATGCTTTATTCCAAAGTGCTTTATCCTATTCATAGCTTGTAGTCGATTCCGTATGCCTGCAATTAAGATTATGGATGTGCGAAAGGGAATTGTAACCACAATACAAAACATCCAATAAAAACACAATCAACGATCCCTCTGAGTGTAGCTAAAATTGAGGATGAGGGTCTTTGTAATTATTAAAACCTCTGCTTCCACCTCATTACAATTAAAGCAGAGTAAAACCAGAAAGCATGTAGTTTCACACCTATGTAAAGAAAATGAAGGTGTTTCTCAGAAAGCAACTGGTTAGAACAAAACCAGAGTTCCAGAAGGGAATGTCTTTGAAAGAGCACGTCTGTCGGTCTACTGTCTGGTAAAGTCACATTCGCTCAGCGTGAGTAGAGTTATCCGCAAACGTCTTCAGCAAGTTGACAGGAAGCCTCCTTTCATTTCTAAATCAATTCGGGTGTAGACACTATTAAGATAACAGACAACAAACTATTTATCTGCATGGTTGTGCGTGAGGGTTATCAAATAGTTATTTGCTTGTCTCTCTCTGACAGCTTCAGAGTTCATCATACAACAATGAATTCCTGTTGGAAGTGCAGCACATCTCTCAAACAAATCAACAAGTCAAGGACAGCACTGTGATGAGAGAGGGGGGGGGGGGAGTGGAAAATAGGACTTTAAGCATAGGAATACAGTGGTCTTTATACTGGAGTGAGTGGGCGATCGGTTCGCCCTGATTAAATATCTTCAAATTAACTTCTTTTCATTAGTAGATAGTAGTTTTAACAGTAATTATTTTTTGTAATCAAAAAATCTATTCTGTGAGAAAATATCCATTAATTAGCTTTACTGGAGAAAAAAAAAGTCAGCTATGTCATGAAGGGTCTTAGAATGTGTTAAAAAAAGTTATTTTAATTTTTGGATGAACATTTAATAATAAGAGGTGAGCAAGTTATGTTGATGTTTTAAAGACACTTTTATTCAGCCATACAATAATTAATTTAACCCAGGCTCATTCTGAAAATGTATCGCTACATACATTTCTGGAGAGAGCCAAATATGTCCCAGGAGCTACATTTTTTTGGCAGTGTTTACTTTCACGAATCCACCAAATGCTGGCGTGTATGCATTTTGAGATCTTAAATTTCTCTTTCAAGTGCCATTCGCGCCTGCTGTTCTCGCATAAACCCACAAGCCGGCGATATCAACTGACGGACTGACCTATTGACTCACCTACCCTCCTCCTTCCCTTAACCCAACCAATAGTGTTTTCAAAAGCACTAATTGACCAGCGCCCACTCACTTCCCTAAACCCAACCGACAGTTTTAAAATGCAATCCAGAAGAAGAAAAGCCCTCAACTGATTTTTACCATGTTTTCAGATGTTATTTACTTTTCATTTATTTTTTGTTTTTTGTCTTACTTGCTTTCTGAAACAGTTCTTCGTCAGACTCGAACCCCATCGTCATGGTCAACTCCTTTCTGCATCTCAAGTCCGCCGGCGTACATGGCAAGCTAACTGGACAAACTAGTAACAGTAGAAAAGCTGTCCATATGGAGCTAAGCGGTCAGCTGGTGAGCGTGAAAAGGAATGGCATCCTACCGTCCCGTATCGTATGTTTTAAAGATTAATTGCAGCCATACGTACTTCTGGATACATAATTCGCGATCTCCAGAAATGTATATAGGGGTCCGTTTTCAGTATGAGCATGTGTTGCATTTAAAATAAGAATTTATAAATGTAAAAAAATAATCTATTTATCTATTTGAAATAAATGTTATTATTTTAGAAATCTGAAA
This sequence comes from Danio aesculapii, assembly GCF_903798145.1. Classification (NCBI taxonomy): domain Eukaryota; kingdom Metazoa; phylum Chordata; class Actinopteri; order Cypriniformes; family Danionidae; genus Danio; species Danio aesculapii. The sequence goes on along the minus strand of NC_079452.1, from coordinate 40,137,438 downwards.
TTCAGGCCTCCAAAATGCTATTGCTATGTAAAAATGTTCAATGTATTTTTTGTTAAACATGATGCTATGTAAACCCCACATAATATTGATAATGAATATGGGCTCACTGATTCCCTCAGTGAACAGCTCTCAAACTGTAATTTATTACACTTTGAAGCTAATATCCACAAAATGTTACCTCAAGGTTATTTTAATGCATGCATTTTTATTTGCCATTTTCTTTTTTCTTATTAGAATATGCAATTAGTACACAAAATGGGATCACATACAAAGAGAACAAAACAACAACAAAAAAAACATGAACACAATGTGCGCGTGCATGTAAAAGGTAATTAGGTGGATAGTCTGAGTACATACATATGGGGGAAAAAAATTAAATAAATAAATAAATAATTATATTATTATTATTATTATTATTTCATTACAAGTACTACACCAACTACTGCAGAAAATTACTGTTACAACCACTACTGCTGCTACTACAGCCACACTGACGACTACAACCATGTCTACTACAACTGATACTACACCAACGACAACTACTGCTACTACAACAGCTACTAATTCTGATACTACTACACCAATGACATCTACTATTACTGATACTACTACAACTACTACTTCAACAACCACAACTTCTTCCACAATCACTACTACAACAGCGACAGCAACCTGAATAATGACAATGGCAGAAATTCTTATGATAAGGATAATGAGGAGATAAGGTGGACAAGTCAGAACAGTAATACTAATAATGGTAACAAAAGTAGAAGTAATAAAAATTTTATTTGCTATTTTCAAAAAAAACTATCATACTTGGCAGACAGGACAAATATACACTAACTGGCCACTTTATTAGGTGTTCGTTGACAAATTTCAAGTCAGCCAACCACATGGCAGCAACTCAATGCATTTAGGCATGTAGAGATGGTCAAGACGATCTGCTGCAGTCTAATCAAAGCATCAGAATGAGGAAGAAATGTGATTTAAGGGACTTTGAACGTGGCATGGTTATTGGTGCCAGGCGGGCTGGTCTGAGTATTTCAGAAACTGCTGATCCACTGTGATTTTCCCGCACAACCATCTCTAGGGTTTACAGAGAATGGTCTGAAAAAGAGAAAATATCCAGTGAGTGGCAGTTCTGTGGGCGCAAATGCCTTGTTAATGTCAGAGGTCAGAGGAGAATGGCCTGAGTGGTTCGAGTTGATCGAATAGCAACAGTAACTCAAATAACCACTCGTTACAACCGAGGTATGCAGAAGAGCATCTCTGAACACACAACATGTTGAACCTTGAGGTGGATGGGCTACAGCAGCAGAGGACCACAGCGGGTCTCACTCCTGTCAGCTAAGAAAAGGAAACTGAGGCCACAATTCATACAGGCTCACCAAAATTGAATAATAGAAGACTGGAAAAACATTGTCTGGTCTGATGAGTCTCGATTTCTGCTGCAACATTCAAATGGTAGGGTCAGAATTTGGCGTCAACAACATGAAAGCATGGATCCATGCTTTGTATCAGTGGTTCAGGCTAGTGGTGGTGGTGTGGGGGATATTTTCTTGGCACACTTTGGGCACGCCACAGCCTACCTTAGTATTGTTGCTGACCATATCCATTCCCTTATGACCACTGTTTGCCCATCTTCTATTGCCTTCTTCCAGCAGAATTTCATAAAGCCAAATCATCTCAGACTGGTTTCTTGAACATGACTGTACTCAAATGGCCTCTACAGTCACCAGATTCAATCCAATGGAGCACCTTTGGTATGTGGTGAAACGGGAGAGTCGCATCATGCATGTGCAGCCGACAAATCTGCAGCAACTGCGTGATGCTATCATGTCAATATGGACCAAAATCTCTGAGGAATATTCCCAGTACCTTGTTGAAACTATGCCATGAAGAATTAAGGCAGTTCTAAAGGCAAAGAGAGGTCCAACCCGGTACTAGTAAGTTGTACCCAATAAAGTGGCTGGTTAGTGTTTGTATGCGAGCATATTAAAACAGAAAACTCTTATATCCAACTTATCCAATCTTAACTCAAAAAGGATTTTTGCTGCTTCTTCAAACTACTTAAATTTGTAAAAAGAATTAAGTTAACAATTGATTTATGTTGGGACAACATGAAAGAATTGTGTGAATTTTTACAGTGTTTAAAACATATTAAATGTACCAAAACCCGAACTTCCTTCTGTAAAGACTTTTACCAGCGTAAACAGAAAAAGAAAACTTCAAGCCCCAAATAAAAAACACAAAGCCAGAAGAGAAGTACACATGCTCACAGAAACACAGCGAGAGACAAGTTTTCACAGACACAACGGAGTGAATTAAAACAGCAAGTCAAAAGATGGTGACACAAATAGACAGAGATCCAGCCTTACCTGCTGTCATATGTAGGAGGAAGCTGAGTCAGTCAGCATGATTCTTGTGCTCAGTACTGCACACATCCAGCTCCAGCACTTTACCCAGCGTGTCTGAAAAAGAGTTGCACACTACGGTCAAATGCCTCCGACTGTTAAGAATCCACCTTTTCGACAAGTTCTTGTCACGCTTGTTGGGGATGTCTACCAGTTTGCTCCAAGATCCTAAATACTGTTTCTGTAATTAATTGCTTTTTCTTGTTTGGTGCGTCACTAGTTTGTTCCTCTGTATGATTTGGCTTGTGTGTAGCAGGAAAGAGATAAAATGTTTGCTGTTGTGATAAATTGAGAGGAACTGAGAGGTGCTTCGAGGCCTTTCAGCCTGAAGCATACAGAAATAGAGTTTTAGTTACTGCATTTATTTTAGGAATACCAGAAGTCTACTGGCAGAAAGGAGACGTGTACTAAGGAGGAGATGGCTTTCAGCTTTATAATAAACATGTTTTGCATACTCTTTGAAAAGCAATTAAATTCCTGTTTTTCCCATCTCTGTAAACTAATCTCCCTTTAAAGTAGAGCGCTCAGTATGGGCAGTCAGAAAGCTGAGAGAAATCATTTCGCTGCGATTCAAATTGTGCCGCGTTCTTCTGATGGCACACTGCGGGAAATGACAGATTAAATGAATATTTAAATTAGAAGGTGCAATGTTTCATCATAATCTAATCTCCAGATAATCACCTGGAGAGATCAGAGAAGAGGCTTCTGCTGTTGTCTCTTCTCGGTTCGCTGTTCCGTCAGCCAAATAAATTTCGGAGACTGAACAAACAAGATGAAACAAGCAGCTCCAAAATAAATAAATAATACATAAGAACTCTGGGGATCAAATGTCCACCGGTGAAAGATTCCGCCCGTTATAAATTAGCATAATTAAAAGGAAAAAGGTGAAGTAAAAAGCTAATGAGGATTTGAGCATATTTTAGTATTTGGTTATGATAAAAAGGGCATACTATTTCAATGTGTGATTCTTTCTAACTGCTTGTTAAAATTATACAGGAAAAAAAATCTGCTAAACTCAAAGCTTTCAAAGATTTTTAATGGTGATGTTTAGAGAAAGGCTCCAAGATCGGAAGGACCCTCTATCTCATGTTTTTCCCCTTGTCAGGATAAAGAGTGAGAGGGCCTCTAAGTGCAGTGTACACTCACTATTAGGTACACCGTACTAGTACCAGGTTGGACCCCCTTTTGCCTTCAAAACTGCCTGATCCTTCATGGCATAGATTAACAAAGTACTGTGGTCATAAAGGGATGGACATGGTCAGCAACAATACTCAGGTAGGCTGTGGCATTGACAATGCTCAATTGGTACTAATGGGCCCAAAGTGTGCCAAGGATACAATGCCGTTGATACAAGGAAGGATGGATCCATGCTGTTGTTGACACAAAATTCTGACTCTACCACCTGAATGTTGCAGCAGAAATTGAGACTCATCAGACCAGACAACGCTTTTCCAATCTTCAATTGTCAAATTTGTTGAGCCTGTGTGAATTGTAGCCTCAGTTTCCTGTTCTTAGCTGACAGAAGTGACACCCGGTGTGGTCTTTTGTGATTGGCTGATTAGAAATTTGCGTTAACGAGCAGTTGGATAGGCGTACCTAAAACAGTGGCAGATGCGTGTATATACACTGTAAAAACTGTTGGTTTCCACACAGTTAAGTTGGGATAACAAGGAATCAAGTTAACTTATTAGTTTTCACAGATTTAAGCAGATTGAACAAAGCAACTGTTGTCAAAAAATAAATAAATAAATAAATAATAATAATAAAAATAGAGCGGTGTTGTTTCAGCTCATGTTAAAAAGTTAACAAACAGCAAAAAAAAAAAAAAACTACATTGAGTGTAGCCTGGCCTCAGAACGCTAATGCTTAAGTAAATTAAGTTGACCGTATGAAAATGAGGTGGTAGAGGAATGCTGAAGATCAGGAGAAATAATGGGATAGGACACATTTGGATATTTATAGGGGTTTGTTCTAGTGCTGATTAGTTGATTATATGATTGTTGATGAATTAGCCTTGTCAATGATCTGAATATTCTCTTCCCATAACTACGTATATGGACAGCAAGGGTTTTTCAGCCACAGATAAACTTCTAGTGAAATGTTCATGTGACTGTTTTCAATTTCATAAGGTTCTTTTTATAGCATTGATGTTGTGGTGTAATTAAACATAATCAGTTATATAGACTTAAGCTTTCATTAAGGTGTTCAAGCGTAAAACGAGATGCAAGATGCTATTAGGAGCAGCAGGCAAGCTCGGAAATTTCATTGAAAATACTGTGGTAAAATAAATATTTTAAACATGCCGTGAAACAATGGAATTTAATTCAGTGGATCTTGTCCAGTCTGATCCCCACTTTATATCATATCTCAGTCAAGCAGTGAAAAATAAAGGAATCAGAACTTAAACGTGACTATTTTGTCTTATAAAGCTGGCTTTTTGCTTTATAAAACTTCCCTTAATACATATACCATTGAGAACTTGTGTGTGTGAGGGAAATGAAAAAGTCACATGATAAAGTCTATTCATGGACTCATCATTATCGAAAAATAAATAAACATTCATAAGAATGTAATGGAATTATTAGAATATCTGCTGCTGTCAGCTCTTGTAGGAACTGTATTCCAATTAGCACTTTTGTTGCAACTTCCTCAGCGAACAGCATTTTTACAGACAGTTTCAAAAAAAGATGCCACATATCTAAAAACAATATTTAAGACAATGTTTGCCTTCCAGTTTTTTTTTTTTTTTTTTTTTTTGGACAGTATTGTTATCAATGCTATAAATCTTACGGTAAAAAGAAGCTCTTGTTTTTCCTTATTGATCTTTGTCTACAGTATATGCAGGTCTGCATTATTTTGAACATAAACCAGATTATAAAGTTGCAGCTTTTGACGTTTTGTCCTTTTCTTACACACATACAAGAGGACAAAAGACCAGCTCTCATCTTCCGTAGAGTAAGGAAACACAAAAGAAAAAGAAAAAAAAAAAAACAGGGAGTGATCCCGATAGTGGCATAATGGTCCATTAAGGTTTAGAATTACACCACGTTAACAGAAGCTCCACAACCGCAGCATCATGGAGTCAATTCATTAGGAGTTGAGATAGAAAAGCACTTTCCATTAACAGCAATCTAATGATTCTCAATTAATAAAACACCAATCCTTTGAGCTATGGAAGATGAGATAAGTGCAATTTATCTTCTGGGTACAGAGGTTACACTTACCCTGCGACACACAAAGATACAGCGAAACATCATTCAAGTGTTATAATATCAAACTGAGACTAGTGCTGCGCCTATTATAAGTATTCAAAGTACTGGTGTGAATAGTTACCCAAGTATTAAAGTTATGCACATATTTTACCCTGAATTGTGCTACAAGACAAGGCTTAAGACATTGAATATAATATGTGGCTTAAGGAGAGGTGCTGTCTGTCTGTCTTTATATGTTTGACTTAATATGCCTAGAATAGAGTTGATTGATTTTTTAGGAGGAAAAAAATCAAAAGTTAAAGATCAGCAAATATATTAAAAATAGATTATATTTGAAGCATGTTGTTCAGAAATGAAGTTAAACCAAAGAAAATTTGATTGTGTGTACTTATGTGTTTTTGGAGGACAAAATTGTATAAAGACATACCAGCAGGCACAGGTTGTCAACATGACATCAGATTGACGTTGTACTCTAATGTCGTGAGGACGTTGCATTTTGTTTGCAAATGAAAATCGGGTAGACATCAGAACCCAACGTCAGACTAGCGTCAATGTCCAATGTCCAGTGGTGTAAAGAGTACTGAAAAATCATGCTTAAAAGTACCATTACTTGCCTAAAAATGTAGTGCGAGTAAAAGTACCTGTTATAAATATTACTCAAAGTGCGAGTAAAAAGTAGCCCTTTTAAAAGTACTGAAGAGTATAGTGAGTATTATGCTGTAAAAAGCTGATGCATGTACATGTAATTTGTGGATGTGCGTAAACGTAACATTCTGTCGTGCATTTAGTCCAGCAGACACAACGTCATAAGAGGTTATTATTAGGTTCAATTTAGGTTTTTGACGTCAGGTGACCAAAATTCAATGTCTAGCCAGCATCTAAGGACAATGTTATTTTGATGTCCAATAATGATGTCAAATGACGTTGATATTTGGTCGATTTTAGGTTGTTAGAAACTGACCAAAATCCAACGTCAAACCACTTTCTTAAACCAACGTCATATTGATGTCAGATATTGACATTTATTTGGTAGATATGGCAATCAAATTCCAACATCTGATAAATGTCATAGTGGTAACATCCACACAATGTCAAACTGTAACGTCATTAAAACCTGATTTTTGGTTGATTTTAGGTTGGACATTGACGTAGGCCTGACATTGAGTTCTAACGTCAAACTCATTTTCATTTCCAAACTAAATCCCCACAATGTTGGGGTACAACGCCAATCTGACGTCATATTGACATCTTGTGGCTGCTGGGTGTTTAGGGTCATTTCGGTCATACAGTAAACATCTGTCATCTTGTCATCAGTAACATGCATCTAAACATGCATCTAGTGTCTGGGTCAATGCGTGTAAAGATTTTGGACATCTTCTTGGACACTTTCAATGCGTCCAAACAGTTTGCTGCATTTTAAATTGCCCATGTCTTGAGGTAGTTCATTATGATGCGACTTACGTTCTGTTTGCAATTTGATTGGACAGGAATAACAGGACTGATTTTTCTAATCCCCATAGACAGGAAAAAATTGTGACTGGTGTAAGGAAAGTAGTGGAGTAAAAGTACAGATACTGCACTAAAAATGTACTCAAGGGAAAGTTAAAGTACACATTATTAAAACTACTTAGTAAATTACAAGTCCCAAGAAAAACTTAATTAGTTACTTTACACCATTGCCAATGCCCAACCTCAAATCAACCAAATATCAACTTCTAATGAGGTTACAGCTTGACGTTGTGTGAACGTTACCACTATGACGTCTATCAGATGATAGATTTTGGTTGCCATGCCTGAGAGGTATTGCACAAAGTGGAATCAAGAAAGCCAGGATAACAGAAAAAGAGCAGCTTGGCCTAGTTTAATTGGGTCCTCCTGGCTTAGTTTGTGGCACATTTGCTGATACAGGATGAGAATGAGCCAATATTTCAAGCCTGATAGATAGCCAGGGTAAGTGCACATTCGTGGCATTTCTTAACAGACCACGGGATCAATCAAAGAATCAATGATGCAAGTGTGGATAAAACCCGATGAGAGCCAATAAGGCAATGAAAAACACCTCTCTCGCCCACCAATCAGGGGCTCCCATTACTTTCATTCAGAGAATTAAAAGAAACAAATGAGGATGCGTATTAACAAATTAAATCGTTCACTTTGTCTTAAGTGATCAGTGAACATTCATGCTACTAATGAATTTATTGTGAAGATTATATCAAACAGTTATTGCAGATCTATTTACATCGTTTATTTTATCTAGTTTATTTAATCTTCATTTATATGATCATTTATATATGGCTTTCATTTGTATTTTTTCAAGCTGAGTCTATTTAATCTATTTTATGATGTTTCATCAATAAAATAAAAAAATTTAATTGTTGACATTTTCTAGTTTGTAATTTTTTACTTTTTGCATTATCTCGTTTAAATTTTATTGTATTGTCTTTCTATACCTAAAGATGTTATATGAACAAAGTTTTAATGAATATAACTGTTATATAAAAAATATTGTCTATATTTACTGAGAAATAGATAAAAGATTTTTTTAAAAGGGGCTGCACCAACTCACGGCAATTCGTAACTTTTCGATTTAGTGGCTAATTCGTATGAATTTGTACGATCTAATTCTTACAATTTAGTACGATTTGCTCATCCCCCAATGACCGTCAAGTTTAGGGTTGGGGTAAGGCGCCACGCCTCCTTTTTAAAAATCATACAATTTCGTACGACTGAACTCGTACGAATTCGTATGAATTAGCCACTAAACTGACAAAACGTAAAATACTTACGTTTTGTCGTGAGATCAGGCTGGCTGCACTCATTTATGCTGAGCACTGTATATGCATTTTTTCTCTAACCATTGGTCTATTTTTGTCTCTTACCTAAATCTTCCCATATTTAAATCTGAAATGGATATATATGAATGTATATGAAAAGTTTTCTAATAAAATAACACTTTTAATTCTAATAGTTGGAAAAAATATGTAAATAGCCAAGAGCATGGAGTGACTGTAAAACACATTCATTTATTTTAGCATTGATACTGAAACGAACATATAAAACACTAGGGTTAATCTTAGCCTATTCGTAGCTGCAAAGAATAAATCTCCATAGTAACATTTAGCTTATGCCAAGTTCAGACTGCATGAGTAGTGGCATCACAGATGTTTTCACACTGCATGACTATCTAGGGTAGCATTTCGTCACTGCTGTGTTTACACTGCAAGATGTATCGGCGACAAGGGGTTTCATACTGCATGACTTTACAACATACCTGCCATACCTGTTTTTCCCAGGAGTCTCCTGTATTTCACACCCATCTCCCGTTTTGTTATTTCTCCCGGAAAACTCCCGTAATTTCACCCCGGGATTCACTCACTTTAAGAGACAAATTTTGGTAGGTATGCTTTACAATAGGAAGAATCACCCACAATTTTGTCCAAACTACATCTCAACCAAACACAGGTGAGATGTGACATGGAAACAATGCCAGGTCACGTATTATACATTTTGTTAGTAGCTACATAATAAGAAAGAAGCTCTTAGTGGGGTAGAAAATTGACTTATTTTGCTCAGCTGGGCTTTGAAGGGAATTAGCAATTTGTCCTAAACCTTTCTTCTGTTTCGACATGGTTGTGGTGTTGCTCAGATGACACGTCAAACAGAAACGGGTGCTCCTGCCAAATTACCACTAGTTTTGCCTCCATTTCTTGGGTGCAAATAAACTGAAAATGAGCGCTTTTAACTTCTCCCCCAACCTTCCGCTGGTCTGCACATACGCATGCTAGTGGATGCAGCTCTTTCATTGGCTTTAGGTAATCACTGATGGGGTTTTTTTTTTTTAATCAGAACACATTTCACACTGCATGATTTGAATCACCAACAGGCCCAGATATTTAGCACACCAAATATCTTACAGGTGTCGGCGACTCATTGGCCATTCTCTCAGATTGCGTCTTTGATAGTTCATACTGTGTGATTGTTACTTACATGAATGAGCACCAATTTTTTGTGATTTCAGGCATTTGTTGTCGATTTCTCAAAACCTGTCGGCGAAATCGAGGCTAAAATCATGCAGTCTGAACTGCTTTAATTTAAGTCGAGGCTAAATTCAGCCAGGATAGCCTGGAAATCCCAGCTTAATCCCTCATCTTACTTTTGTGCAATACCCCTCAGATGAATAAATGGCAGAATTTGATGTCAATATGACATTGGTTTAAGATGTTGGCTTGATGTTGGATTTTGGTCGCTTTCCAACGCATCCTAAAATCAACATTATCAATTTGATTTCCTTATTGAACGACAAATTAACGTTGTCCTTAGATGCTGGCTAGATATTACATTTTGGCCACCTGACGTCATGACCTAAACCTAACCTAATATTAACATCTTATGACGTTGTGTGCCTGCTAGGATGGGTGTGACCTAGTTCAGGGGTGTCCAAACTCAGTCCTCAGGCTCTTACTAGGCTTTTTGCAGGACACTGGCCCTCTAGAACTGAGTTTGGACACCCCTGGCCTAGTTGGGGGAAGGCATGGGCCGGTATAAGTTTCTGACGGTATGATAACCTTGGATAAAAATATCACGGTATTGAGATTACTGCTCTAAAATATTTTGGATCATTAAACATGTCAGGCTGAACTATTCACATGAATGATTGATTTCTGTTGCCTTCATTTGTTTCAAAAACACAGATTTTTTTAACAACTTAACAACTTTTCTGCTGGAGGTACTGTTGTCCTAAAAAAAACTAAAATAATGTAAATTAAAAAAATCCTACGCATACCTTAGGAAAGGTATAGCAGAAAATGTTGACGGTTTTAAAACCTTGACTTTTCCAAAGCGCAGTATACCTTGAACACTGTTATCGTCCCATGCCTTGTTGGGAGTTTATGAGAACATGCCTTGTGTCCTCACAATTCAAAATTTGCTACTGGTTTCCTGAGTGAGTTAGGATAAGACCATAAGCAGGAATTACAGTATAAAATACATAACACCTATGGAGAGTCCTCGTAAAGCATAAATACATATGTGTCTGTATACAAATATATCCCATTGTCTTGTTCACTAAACAGTGACAGAGTTTCCTACTTTTATTATAACTTTGTTTATTGACTGATTGATTGAAGTCATCAGACTTCTGGCTATTTTAGTAGCATATATTAATGAGCGAGATGAATCCATTGTAGCTTATCTTCCTTGTTTGTTTTCTAATAGAATTGAGTGATCGCATATGCTGAATGTATTGGTCCTCTCTATGACTGTATGAGATTGCTTGTTAACAGGTAAATTATGATGAATGGGCAAAAGGAATGATATAAATGACTTCTCTGAATTTATAGCGAAGTATCAGCAGAGTAATCCTGCAACAGCGATCAATTACTATTGACTGATCTCGCAGACGGTTAACAAAGACAAGGGTCTGTGAGAAGAATAGGCAACAGCATCGAAAAGAATAAATTAACCCAAATGTCAATCTCATTCAGCACCTACGGCTGAGATTGGGTTATAAATCACAACGGATTGGGAATTTGATGGAACTGCCAAATATTACACTACATTTGCATCTGATTAGTATTAGAAAAAAAAAAGGTTTTTTTTAAAAAATAAGTCTCTCATTGTTGGAGTGTATTGCGAATTGAGAGTCTATTGTAAGCAGAAATCCACTGTATTGAACATACATTCCAATCAGTGTTAATGACTATGCAACAATTTTCAACACTTACTGTCAATTAGACAACAACGTAGAAGCAATTTCATTATATTATTGTTAAGAACTGGCATTCAACATTAAATTGAGATAAAAATAACCAACATTTTTTCCCTAAACCTTCTTAATTGTGTTCAAATAGGTCTGACAACTAAACTTAATTATAAAAAAAAAATCATTCCAGCGATAAAATGTGATGATCAAGAAAAAAGGGTGGCTGTGACAACCATATAGCATAGAAAGCATAGAATAGCACAGAAACCACATAACATAGAAATAATTATCTAGTCTTCAGTAGTAACTGAAAATAGTTTTTAAATATTTGCACAAAAATTATGCTGTTAAACCATACTGGTTGTGTATATTTGTCTAAACAAACATATGTTTGTACATTTATACTGTAAATTTTGGCAGTGTGAAATATGATCTAAGGATGATGCTCCTGAATATGACATGACAATACTAATATACAACTGAAAGGCTAATGCAAAATATGAGATTGAAGCATCTGAAATGTCTCAGTTGTTTGCTGCATTTAAAAATAATTAATTCTAAAAATTGACTAACAAATATTTATAAACTTTACTGATATTAATATGAGAGTTAGCTATTTATATCTATCTATCTATCTATCTATCTATCTATCTATCTATCTATCTATCTATCTATCTATCTATCTATCCATCTATCTATCCTCACCGGCCACTTGATTAGGTACATCTTACTAGTACTGGACCCCCTTTTGGGGGAAATATTGCTCCGATATTTTAGTCTATATTGACATGATAGCATCACGAAGTTGCTGCAGATTTGTCGGCTATACATCCATAATGTAAATCTCCTGTTCCACCACATCCCAAAGGTGCCTTATTGGATTGAGAACTGGTGACTGTGGAGGACATTTGAGTACAGTGAACTCATTGTCATGCTCAAGAAACAAGTCTGAAATGATTTGCGCTTTATGGACATGGCATGTTATCCTGTTGGAAGTAGCCATAAGAAGATGGGTACACTGTGGTCATAAAGGGATGGACATGGTCAGCAACAATACTCAGGTAGGCTGTGGCGTTGACAATGCTTAATTGGTACTAATGTGCCCAAAATGTGCCAAGAAAATATCCCCCACACCATTACACCACCCCAACCAGCCTGAATAGTTGATACAAGGCAGGATGGATGATCCATGCCTTGTTGTTGACGCTAAATTCTGACCCTAGCATCCAAATGTTGCAGCAGAAATCGAGACTCAGACCTGGCAACATTTTTCAAATATATATAAATAACCTTTTCTACTAACTCTAAAGTCTTCTAAGTATTCGCCAATATTCAAAGGCCATGACTAAGACATTACTATAAATGTGTGTCAGGAAAACAAAAAATATTTGTGTCCATCTTGTGACAAAAGCTCAGAATATCTAGGCTAAAGTTTAACTCAATAGGAACCATACATTCAAAATGGATTTTCAAAATCATACCTAAACCTAAATTACCTAAACTTAAAAGGACTAAAATAACCCATAACACAGTTCCCTGTTGTGACACAGCATGTTAATTTAATCTATAGACAGTTTCATTTAAAAAAAATACATACAAAAAAAGACCAAACTGCAAAAGGTGTCATCATTTTTATGAGATCCCCCAGGTTCATGTGGAGAGAAGTGGTCTCTGTCAGACAGAAACTGTATTTAGGGGACTAGACAGTGTGTGGGCAGGGCAGACTGGTAGAGGACACTGGCAGCACTATCTGGACACTGTGGGTGGTCAAACAGTCCGCAATAAGGATGATCTAATCATGTGTGTGAATGCAAGTGTGTGCTGCTCTAATCAGAACAAACCCACTCATGACTTATCACCATTTACTCCTAGACAAATCTGCAGAATACCAACGGCTCTACATGTTACTGAAAAAAAAGGCAGAACATCTCAGGAGTCCAACACAATTACTACAAAAGTATAAGTAAGAATAAGAAGAGGGGCTCGCTTAAATGATTGAATTTTGATTCTAGCCATTACAGTTTTTAGCATAGACATAAATGAGGTGTTGAGTTAGACTATATGACTATATAGACTATACTACTCGAGAATTCAATTGAATTTACTACATGAGCATTAGAAGAGTACATTCTATATACTGTAGTATGAATGGGAGTAGTGTGAATAGAATTTGGACATACATCCGTATTACATTCAGTTGCATTAATTAATTTTCATTCATGGATTCTCTCACATGGCATTACGGGATAGCATAGAGTCCATTGGATGTGCCCTACAGAATCTCGCTGGAAGTAGTAGGACATCATAGATAGATATCGCACATGAACCCTGAGCATGTGTTAATAGCGCCACCACATTTGTACAGTGCTCCCAGGACAAATGTCATTCAACCGCACTAATCAAGACTAAAGCCAGTCTGAAGATGCTGGATTTTAGCGCTGTGTACGGGTAGTAATGTAGAAACGAGCAAACAAAGAAAACAAAGCATTAAGGCATCACATTTCATAGGTAAGATTTCGTTTTTTTACATTATGTATATTACGAACTTTTGTCCTAAACAAGTATTAATGAGAATACAGTCTCTTACTGCACTGACCATAAGGCAAAGTGGCACCAACTTGCACTAAAAACCAGGCCTTTGTTAGTTTTGTTGAATAAAATCCGCAAACAATGCAAATGAATGACGACAAGACGCTGCAGTGCCAGAAATGTGTTATTGTTGGCTAAGTGAACGAGTCATTCATAACGGGGATTCATTCACAAACAAATTACTCCCTCCGTTATAATTTCAAGTAAAAGCAGGAGAGGAGGTGGATTTCAGGACACGGATAAGACCAAATTTAACATGGAGGGAGAATAATACATTTATATGGACACAAACATACGCTCTTTGTCGGCTCTTTGTCAAAAGAGCACTACCCTGTAGTAAAATGGCGGCTCTATTGACACATTTCTTCCAATAGACAACAATAGCAAGGGCGACATCTAATGTAAATATCTATAGTAGGTCATCTGGGTATGTCTTGCCTACCGTTTTTCCAATGCTATGAATTCGGACATACTAATCAGTAGGGCTGCATGATTTTGGCTAAAATGAGAATCACGATTTTTTTGCTTAAAATAAAATGACCACGATTTTCTCTCGATTCTGTAGATGTAAAATAAAGGTTTATATGAGTCAACTATTATTATTGTTATTTCTCAAACATATGGTAAAACAACAATAGCAATATTATATGTGTGGGTCTACTGTTGGTTAAAATGATAAATTTTGTTTAGACTTTAAATGGTGGACTTTAAATATGTCCTGATTTGTAATTCACAGTAAAGTGATCAGAATACAACTACTCATAATTCTAAAGTTGGATTATTATATTTGAGATATATGCTTGTCATTGACAACATTATTAGACCATTGTTACTGGTAAAATGAGACATTTGTCATTATCAGAATCCCCCTATATTCAACGTTATATAGGCTAGAGTAGTTAAACTGACCCAGTAAACATTAATATTTTCCTCCACAACATTGTGTTCGATATGAAAGGGAAAAAACGTATCAAGTGCTTGCCATAATCATAACTGTAAAATGCGATATGATCGTTTACAATAAATGATGTGCGTGCCGGTTTCACTTTCACTGCTGTGTGTGCTCAAGTCATGGCCACCATCACTTTAAGAAAAAATAAATAAAAAATACATGGAAATCATACTTTTCGGCAGCTCCCAAACAATTACTCTGTGCATGAAACTGAACATTATTTACAACTTAATTACCTGTTATTCACAACCTATGCAGGTTCTGTTCACTAAAGTAGACATCATTGGTGGGCATGCACGCTACCTCTTGTTAATAAACAAACAGTGCATCAGCTTGTGTAATTTTGCAGCCAAGAACACATCAGTACATTAAGACCTTATAAATACAGTATGAGACACTTTTAATGCCATTTGGAGGTGTCTATGTTGCTGGGAAGACTTGTGTGACTGCCTTTACGCTTCTCTCCTAACTTTGAAAATATAATTGGCTGAATTAGAAAAGCTGATTTAAGTAAGTACGTATGGTCGAATCGATTTCGCAATCTTTTTTCGATTAATCCTGCAGCCCTACTACAGTTTTTTACATACTAAATAGTAGGAAAGTATGCAATTTCAGATGCAGCCAATGTCTACAGTAAAAATATCATGGTGTTTTCATCCAAAAACAACACTGGCTGAGAGATAAATTAAGAAAACACCTGCATTAATTGCAGAACAATAAGCAAGTCCCAGCCATGTCTGTCAAGTTTTTGGGTCCCTTTGAAACATTTCCTTTGTGTTTTATGCAATTTGCATGTGTTGTGAGAAAATGCAGGCGTTTTCTTAATTTGTTTGTATTGTGAGAAAATGCAACGCCTTTTTTATGTGTTCATCTTGTGAGCATAAGCAACACATAAAGTATGCTGTCAAACCGATGATAATCTTTTCTTTAATTTGCTGGTGTTTTGGTAATTGCATTTGTTTTCTTAAATTGCAGCATGTTAAGCTCTCTCGACCCCTGTTAAAAACACTGCATCCACTCATTTCATTTGAATTGTTTCACAAAAGTTGTTTATCCACATTTTTGACCTGCGTCATTTTAGCCATATTTCCTTTTCAGCACTTTGAACTGTCAAAGCAATATGTCGAGTTTTTTTATACAGACATAGTGATGTGGAGTTGTTTCTGTGAGTAACACTGAAGTATAATGTTGCAAAAGCAAGCGAGAATATAGACTGGAACTCATGCCAAAACAACAGCTCTGAGTAAACATTCTGTGTCTTTTGAAGAAAAGTAATCTGATGTTAAAAAAAATAAAAAAATAAAAATAAAAAAAAGACATTAATCTTTAAAACAGAGAGCATCCAAAACAATGTCATCTACAGTTTTAGCTGTATTTGGTCACAGCTAAAATGTGTCATTGTTTTTGAAAGCCTCAGTTTTCACAGTCCACACTGCGATGTAAAACTGTATTTACTATTTTTTTCACTATGAAAAGCGTTTGCATAAAAATATGATTCTGTTGCCTAAAAATGCCATCTCAGAATGGAGAGCCTAAATATGCCTTCTTTAAAAATCATGGCCTACAGTAATACTTTAGTATAAGGACCAATTCTCACTGTTGACTACACTGTAAAACCCAAAAAGTTATGGTAACTCAAACAGTTTGAGGAAACCGGTAGCAACAAACCATTTAAGTTCAAAAACTAATCCTAATGAGTACTGTGAACTTATGAGTAAACGAAGCATTTTGAACACAGTAGAACCCAATAAACGAAGAGAACTCAAACCAACTAAGTACTGTAAAACCCAAAAAGTTGAGTCAACTTAAACCATTTGAGGAAACAGAGTGCAACAAACAATTAAGTTAAATAACTAATCTGAGTACTGTAAACTTACTCCATTGAGGTTGAAGTAATGAAACTTTTAATTAACTCATTACCTTCAACACCGAGTTCAAAACTCTTTTCAAATGAGAGGAATTAACTTTCAATAAATTGCTAATTAAATTGACTCATGTGACTCAAGCTCATTTCATTTGATAAAGTTGACTGTTGGGTTTTACAGTGTAGTTATTTATTATTACCATGCCTATTATTCACAAATTGACTTATTATTAGTTTCTAAGTACTTATTCTAAATGATCATATTCTACATCTCTAAATCCATCCAATACCTAAACTTAACACCTACGTGTACCTTACTAATTATTAAGAAAATTAAGAGTTTGAGGCAAAAGTCATACTTAATACTTTATCAATAGCGAGTATTGAACCTTAAAATAAAATTGTGTGATTGGCAATGAGATTTTTTTTCTGACTGTGCAAAATTTCACAACCTTTTGCAGCAGCTGCCTGACATTTTCATAAAGGTTACAGAAAAATAAGTCACCAAAGGCTAAAAATCTCAGGCATCTAAATCAATTCTTTAACTTGCCTGGTTGCAAATACAGTTTTCATAAAAGTAGACCTCCAATTCTAATGAAAAAAATCTTTGAATTTACACTGTGGTTTTAACTCAATGAATTCCATTATATGGTTACTAGCATACCACAGTTTCAGCAAATAAAATCTGTTCTACTGAGGGAAAAAAATAATAATAAAACAATAAAATAAAAAAAAGTTACCTACATCTAGGATGTAATTAGGGTAAAAAAAGTAACCCTTTACAATTACAGTGCATGAATATTATTAGTTAAAGCATGCCAAACCAAGAACTAAATTTAACTACAACAGGAGTCAGATGAGTTCATGTGTGGATCTTTCAATTCATTTTTCTTCAGCTTAGTTTCTTATTTAGCAGGGGTTGCCTCAACAGAATGAGCCGGCAACTTCTACAGCAGATGTTTTATGCAGTGAATGCTCGTCCAGCCACAACCCAGTACTGGGGAAACACCCATACACTCACTGTTCACACACACACACACACACACACACACACACACACACACACACACACACACACACACACACACACACACACACACACACACACACACAACGGTCAATTTAGTTAATCCAATAATTTAATCCAATTCACCTTAGACCTAATAGCACATCTTTGGATTGTGGGGGAGGGGAGCACCTAGAGGGAACCCACGCCAATACAGAAAGAACATACAAACTCCACACAGAAATGCCAACTAGGCCAGCCAGGACTCGAACCAGCATCCTTCTTGCTGTGAGGCGAAAGTGCTAACCAATGAGCCATCCTACTTGTTAGTTAATGTATTAATTGACACTTTCCTCAAAGCTAAATGTGCCTAACATGAACTCATAAGCTGTTAATGTTATCTTTATGTCTTTGTGTCATGACTTTACTTGGAGGGGCACGTCATCATTACCTTTTCTTAACCACTTAGGAACTGTTTAAACTGTTCATTTAATGCATACAGCACTTTTCTATTGTTTTACAATGTAAACAGGCACTAGATGTATGCACATAAATGTTACTTTTAAACACAGGAGTTTATCAATAATTAAGAATGAGTAAATGATAAATGTTCCCCTTCAAGTCATGACACAAATATACATTAACAAGTCATGTTAGTTACATTTAGCTTAAGCCAAACTATTAAATAGTATATTAACAAACATGAACGGAAAAGGTAGTCGTTATTCACACATGTAAGTTGATGTAAGTTCATGATTAGTGCATGCTAGTGATGTGACGTTGTTCGCAGAGTCTTCGAAGCATGTATAAAAAAAAAAACGATACATCTCGCAGTGAAACAGTGTAACGGAACTTGATTCATTTTGCCATCATCACGTGATCAGTGACGTCCGAAGCTTCATTTTCGCCTATACCCACGTGACTGCTTCGAATTTTGATTCAAAGGTTTAAACACCCTCATGGGTTAGTAAAGTGTATAGAGAGAGATTAGGCGTCGATTACATACATTTCTACTGTTTCAAGCACTGCACTGGTCCCATACACCAGTAATTCAACTAAAATACAATAGTAATTTATAGTAAAAAGGTTTTGAAGCATACTAAAGTGTATTTGCGACTTTTTTTACAACCGTCTTTAAAGAAAACCACTGCATATTGTATTATAGTGTTTAACGGAGGCCAGCTGGTGAGTGCAGGCCGAAAGCATCACTCACATAGCCTCCTCCTTAGAGCATTCACCTCCCATGCAGGAATGGCTGGTTCGATCCCCACTTGGAACGGGACTAGTTGGAATCCGATAAATGTAAATACTTTTGAATACCTTAGATTTTTACCTTAGAGTCATCGGTCGTGTAATGTAACAAACCTTATGTGTAAATTTGTTTATATTATTACATGAATGAGTTGGTCAGTTGTGAACATTTGACATTGCAACACAGTGCTTTCCCACACTTTAACCAGATGAGGTCCTCATCGAGCACTGATTCAGAAAGCTTCGAGTAACGAATCTTTTTTCGATACAATTGAGTCGAGCGCTTCACTGGTTCAGAAAGCTTCATTTCACCATCACTAGTGCATGCCTAAACCTAGTGTTTCCCAACCCTGTTTCTGGAGGCGCACTAACAGTACATATTTTGGATGTCTCCCTTATCTGACCCATTCATTTCAGGTTTTGAAGTCTCTTCTAATGTTCTGATGAGTTGATTCAGGTGTTTGATTAGAAAGAGGCTGAAAATGTGTACTGTTGGTGTGCTTTAAGGAACAGTGTTGGGAAACTGCCTTAAACCATCATTAGTTCCTAAAGAGGTAACACTTAATTTACATGTTACCTTAAAATATTTTATTTTTGTGAACTATGGCTTTAAGGTAGACCATTTCAAATGTGCTATCATTATTCACTGAAATGTCATTATAGGAGAAATTATTGGCACAAATCTCTAAAAATTGTAAATTGGCTTGCTAGCAAAAGAGGAATACACGGATCACAGTTAATTCCACAGGTGAGTGTGTCTGTCACAATCTAGCATGGAGTTCAGGGAATAAAATAGGTGGAGGACCCAAATGCAGCATAATGGGAATTTATTTGAAGAGTCCAGAAACATAAAATTACAAAACAAAGGCAAGGCAAAAGCAAAGAACAATCAGACGTCACAGGGGTGACTAAAAACGACACACAACAAAAGGCTAAGACAAGAGGGTATACATATATAGATGATGCAGACAACAGAATAACAAGCAAATTATGAAACAAGGGGGTGGAGAAAATGAACAACCAAGGCAACTAACAAGGGTAACTAAGGAAACCGAGGAAAGGTAAAGTGATGGGGAGTGACATGAATAAACAAAAGGGCAAAACAGAAATGAACATTAAAACAAGACAGGAACTGTAACCGCATTAAGTTTTATACAAAAAATAACATTTTATATAACTGCTTAAAAGGCTAAACTGTTCACAAAGGATCATAGTGTGAGGACAAAAAGATTTTTAATTAATTTATTCATCATTAATTTATTGGTTAGATAATTTACAATTATTCTGACACTTGAAATTATATCTTAACTTGTATTTTTTTTCTCATCAAAAAAGTAAATAAACATAAGCAATATTTTAAGTTAACTTTCTGCATATATTTTATAGGCATTTGACGTTGTTCATCGAGGCTTCGAAGCATGGATCAAAAAAATGATACATCTTGCAGTGAAGCAGTGTACTGGAGCTAGATTTGTTTTGCTATAATCATGTGATGAGTGATGTCCGAAGCTTCATTTTCGCCTATACCCACGTGACTGCTTCTATTTTCAAGGTTAGTAAAGTGTATAGCAAGAGATTAGGCATTGATTACACACATTTCTGCTGTTTCAAAGTACTGCACCGGTCCCATGCACCAGTAATTCAACTAAAATACAATAGTAATTTATAGTAAAAAGCTTTTGAACTATACTAAAGTGTATTAGTGTATTATGGCCCGTTTCCACAGAGTAGTACTATATGGTATGGGTCACCTTTAATTAGGCTTGCGTTTCTACTGCCAAGAGTGTACGACAGAAAGTTTCCGTCAACATCATTCTCGTTCGGGGAAATGGCAAAGTAAAGCTGTATGGGTTGTTTACGTATCATACAAGAAGCACTTCTCACAAAACAGAGGCTTTATACACACAAATACTTGTGTATAAATGTTCATGACTAACCTTTCTATGAAAACAGTTGATTATAACGGCAGATCAATGCAAAATAGCCTACTGCAATGCCTACAATAAATAAATAAATAAATAAATGCAACATATAACAACACATACAGACCCTTACACTCTCTAATAAGTTATCAATTACAGATAATCTACACACAGCATACATTCAGGCCATATTTGTGTTCAAAAACAACACAACATATAGTCAGTGCAAACTGACTAAAAATGCAGCTTCTTTTGTTTTCATTCCCCTTGCTTGTGCACACGCTTGTGACGTATCTCTGTAAACTAATACTGTTAAGCTGCAAATCTAGCTCCACCTTTTGGTGCCCATTTGTTGTGTTACTGTAGGTTCCCTTTTAAAGGGGTACCCAAAAAGAGGTACAGTATGGTTTACCTTTTGGTACCTTTTGACTGTGGAAATAGACAAAGGTGTATTAAACCAATTTTTACACTCATTAGAAATGGGCCTTTATTTGCAACTATTTTAAAAAAAGGCCACTGCATATTGTAGTATAGTAACAAAGGCAAGCTGGTGAGTGCAGTGCAAAAAGCCTCACTCCCATAGCCTCGATCCCTGCTCGGAACAAGTGGGTGGGTGTAGAACCGGTTGGAATATGATAAACATAAATATTTTTTGAATAGCTTCGATTTTACTACAGTCATCGGTGGTGAAATATAACCATACCTTACGAGTTAAAAAAAAAAATACATAGAGTAATTTGTTTATATTAATATTGTTGTATTACTACATTAACAAGTTGGTCAGTTGTGAACATTTGACAGTGCTCTCTCACACAGCGCCCTCTCACACTTTAACCAGCAGAGGTCCGCATCAAGTTGATTTAAAAAGCTTCGAGTAACGAACTTTTTTCTGATACAATGGAGTTGAACGGTCCACTGGTTCAGAAAGCCTCATTTCATCATCACTAATATTTTATGTAAACACATTTGATGAGCAAGTATCTGTAACTAAATACTTTTTAAGTGTAATTTTGGGCCAATGTGAGCATCACGGTTGCACTTCATCAGTAAAGCTTGTGATACAAGATTTATATTGAAACATGCATGAAACACACTTTTTTTTTTACAACACTTACATCTGAAACTGGAAGTTAGAAACACAGGCAGGACGAAAGTGGTGACAATACAGTGCCAGACAAAGAATTAACCAAACTCAGGGGTATAAGTACACATGATTAAGCCGATTACAAACAGGGGAGAAACACAGGTGGAACTAATAAACATTAACAAAGGGCGGGAAATAAGAACAAAGGAATCGCATGACAAAACATAAGCACATGGAACACAATTCATGCCCATTATGATTCAAAGAAGCAAAATTGAACACATGGTGGCGCTAGAAATATTTAGTTAGTGACTGCAAATTTGAGGTGGTTAGTTTTAAGATTGTTCTCAGAATTTCACAACTTTTTGTCACACAGTTTAATGGGCGGTCATAGACTTCAAAACACTAAAAGAAAACAAATAGTGTAATAAAAACAATTAAAATCATGTTATTTGTAAAGTAGAATGTATAATAAATCATATAAATTCCCCATCTCATACAAAAAAAAATTACAAACTGTCATGAGAGTGTGCTAGAAATATATCTTTCCAAATCAATCATCATAAATCCATAAGCGATTCCACCAAACAGCCACTGCTCAATTCTAAATGTCACATGGTCGGGTCTCAATGCCATCAGCTTTCTGACATTTGAAACTCAAACCTTTTCAGAATAGGTCGTTTGTATTTGTCACAACAGATGGACATTTTTAGTTACTTTCTCAAAACACATTTACTCTGGCTTCAGTAGAGCCTTCTCATTCAAAATGGTAAAAAAATTGTGTACTGAGAAACCTTGGTGACACCAACACTTTAAAGGCAAAAAGGAAGCATACTCAAGAGTTGGATTTGCTTACTTGTCTCAACAAATAAAGCACCAATATAGAGCAGAACAACACACACACACACCTCTGCACCTGACATTGTGCATCCCATAAAGATGTTGAAAGATCCCACAAATATGAACATACAAAAAGAGATCTGATACTTACAATTTGCTTTACAAATGATGATGAAGGATGTTGCTGTGTGTAGGTTTGCTAATTATTAAAGTCAAATCAAAGATGGCTGCCCATAGGTCGAAGATCTGTCACATGACTACAACTTTCACCAATTAAACATGGTGAATTCAGCTGGCTTGCAGCATTGATGACTCTACACAGAATCCTCATTAGTTTCCGTCTCTCTGGGTCACTAGACATTCACCAGATGTGACCCTTGACCACAGCAGTCATAAGTGTCAGTTTGTTTGTTTTTTTTTTTTTTTTTTTTTTTAGATGTATAAATCAGGAGCGTCGCTAGACCCAATTCACTGCACGTGCCCCAGTAAAAATCACCGGTGCCCCAGTAAATGCGTTGATTTACTTCATATGCAAGTGTATTTATTAAGAGTGGTAATTCCGAAATAAAGACGGTTATTCTCTATGTGCAACCGAACCAACGCTGGTGAAAGCAATGTAATCAAAAAGCTAACTGACGCATCGCCGCGTGTGCGCAGAGAACCCGCGCGCCTCTGGCACGCGCTGCTTTCGCACGTGCTGCTCTTCTACCGGTGCGAGTCCCGGTAGTTAACATGCGCTCCAAAAAATCAGGCTACCTGCTTGTTACGCGCCGCTCATGCGTTGTAAAACCAGCGTAACAGCCTTTTTGTTTTGCAAATGGACAAAACTAAAGTTTAAACAATATGATGTTGATCTTACTAAGCATGCCTCCTTATAGATTTTTTGTATAAAGCAAAAAGGAGGGATGACGAGTCAGGGAGGTAAGACTTAATAAACCTAATTATCTGCCATGTGTCAAGTCTACAACAGATAATTCTATAACACATGTTTTTTTTTTTTTCCTTTGGTATTTTATTGAATTGTCTATAGAATTTCATTCAAATGAAATTAATATTTATGCAAAAGTAATTTCTTAGCATATCACTCCAGTTGTCTTAACATAGTTTTACAGTTACATTTAAGATTATTTAGAAGAATAACTGTATAATAAAATAATACTTTTATTAAAAAAATAATATATATATATATATATATATATATTATATATATATATATATATATATATATATATATATATATATATATATATATATATATATATATATATATCACAATCTACATAAATGTCAACAGAGGATTTAGCTTGACTAACCCAATACACCTGTAACCAATACACCTGTAACCCAGAACATCGCATGTTCTCCCTGCATTTTGCGTGGGTTTCCTCCGGGTGCTCCTGTTTCCCCCACAGTCCAAAGACATGCGGTACAGGTGAATTGGGAAGGCTAAATTGTCCGTAGTGTATGAGTGTGAGTGAGTGTCTATGGGTGTTTCCCAGAGATGGGTTGCAGCTGGAAGGGCATCCGCTGTGTAAAACATGTGCTGCATAAGTTGGCGGTTCATTCCGCTGTGGCGACCCCAGATTCATTAATTCATTTTCTTTTCGGCTTAGCCCATTATTTATCAGGGGGCACCACAGCGAAATGGACCGCCATTTATTGCAGCATATGTTTTACACAGCGGATGCCCTTTCAGCCACAACCCAGTACTGAGAAACACCCATACACTCTCATTCACACACACTAATACACTACAGCTAATTTAGTTTATTCAATCTACCTGTTTACAGCATGTCTTTGGACTGTGGGGGAAACCAGAGCACCTGGAGGAAACCCACGCGAACACTGGGAGAACATGTAAAATCCACACAGTAACCGCGGAAACTCAAACCAGTGACCTTTTTGCTGTGAGGTGACAGTGCTAACCACTGAGCCACCGTGCCACCCAGTGATGACAATCAAACGGGTGCGTTTTCCAAACAGTGACATAACTCGTGGCTGAACTATCATAGTACCATGCATCGTTTGGGAAAAGAACAATGTAGTGACGAGTGTTTCCCAAAACAGTAGTTGCTTTGCTTAGTTTCAGTCATTGTTTTACCCACGTTACTTATAGTGAAGTTTATTCATAAACTAATTTCGTGAGGAGCACATTCTTATGATTGACTGCATCTGGTCCCGCATTAGCTGATGCATGATTCAGCAGTCAGATGATTCCTAAATCACTAGAAATAACCAGAGTATCTTATCTTTTGCCATCTTTGTCTTGAAGAATCCCCCTTCCACCACGACTCCTCCCCTTTCCTTCACAGGATGGCACGGAGGCCCAGTGGTTAGCACCGTTGCCTCACAGCAAGAATGTCACTAGCTTAAGTCTTTACCTGGCCAAGTTCACATTTCTGTGTGGACTTTACAGGTTCTCGCCATGTTTGAGTGGGTTTTCCCCAGGCTCTCCGGTTTCCTCCCACAGACCAAAAAGATGTAACATAAGTAAATTGACCAAACCAAATCGACACCATAGACGAGCAATTAATCAGCAATATTTTCTCCATAATTATTCATAATTTACATTCACTATTAATAAGCAGGGGAGTTCTCAAGATCTACCGAAGCTCAAAGTCTCCTCTTGCCCTGCAAACGGGAGGGAGCCCTAGGTTCGAGGATCTCATGAGCTCAGGGTTCTCTCTCAGGACAGCATGCCAATCACGCTTTATAATCAATCATCAGCTAAGAGTGAACTCTTGAAACGTAAAACGTCCATAATGATGCTCTAAACAGGGTGGAGTAGCATATTCTTAAGAGAAAAAAAACATAAATTTTTTGAGTAAATTATAAAGTTTTACACGCACACGCATTTAAAAAATAATCCAAGTTTAGTTTTGGTAAAAACATGCACTCGTTTTCCTTATTAATTGAAATATGTGTAAATGGAACATATAGGGCCAATGTTTCCCATAGAAATATTATTGTGAACATGCCATATTCTATTCTAAAACATAAAACTACTTACTGTAGTAACACATATTCTAATCTTATATATAAATCATATGAATCGGGCTAGGCTAATGGTTGTAATTTACAGTAGGTCATTTATTAAGAAAAGAAAAAAAATCCTACTTAATAATAATAATAATAATAATTATTATTATTATTATTATTATTATTATTATTATTATTATTATTATTATTATTTATTTATTATTATTAAGTAGGATATTGTTGATTTATTTTTTGAAAAGTCTACTTCTACAAGTCTGCAGAAAAGTTCTAACCAACAGGCTATGTAACAGAAATGTACAGATACATTTCTTAATAAACAACCAAGCATTAGCATATGCTATATATTTTTGTTTTCACAAGCTTTGGAGACGTTACATAAATTGCACTTTTAAATAATAGGTTACCTGTAGCTTTCGTCATGAGCCACAGCTGTGTTCAAAATGGCATAAATATTTTCTGCAGTGCACTGTGAAGGAAACGCAATTGTCAACATGAAGATCGCTTAAACTGAACAGTAAAAATACTTTTGAAAGCAAATTACACCTAAAAGATTACTTTAATGTTTTTTATCATTCCAACAGTTTGTTGGAACATTCTAAATGAATAGGGCATAGAGGGGATAACTGGGAATAGAACACAACCAAGAACTATGCTTCTAACTACAGCTATAGAGGTGTATTTGGAAACGTTCAAATTTGCCACAGAGTTTGCGAATGTTCGTTGGAACGATGGATTTGGGAAACATCAAATCAATAAACTATGTTTGTAATGACGGAAATTGCGACCTTAGTTGGCTAACAATGGTTTTCGGAAATGGACCCCTGTATATTTGAGGAACACTACTGTAAGTTCCATTAAAATCCAGCCTTTAACAGAAGTGTTTTCTTCTTTAATTGATAAGCGTAACTTGTTTGCTGTCCTAATTATGTGCACAAATTGAGTTTAAGTTATTTGTATTTGGCAGTTCTGAACTCCAAAAGATTAACGAACATTTTTCAAGAAATGTCCCCAATACACTGATAGCATTTGTAACATTTGGTGGATTATTTTCTTTACAATTACTTACAGCCTAAGGTCTACAACTGAAAAAAACAACTTGATAACTCAAACACCGTGTACTTTGAACAGTATATGTTCTTTTAATAGTGCAATTAACCCGGCTGCATGGTGTTACAACGTTTCTAACGATTCAGCTTGAACCTCCATGAGTAAGAATGATAAGGTGGCCTTATCTATAAGACTGTGCCGCACTGGATAAATAAAGAAACCCAAAGCCATGTTCAATAAGCCGATCAATTAAGCCCCGGGATAATGATGCGCAGAACAAATAAACACAATGGTTCCCTTCAGCAAGTGAGATGAGAACCCCATGAACCTTTTTGAGTTCTGCTCCAGTGAGGCCAATTACATTGCATGCTGTCATTAAACAGATAACAGGAAATGCCTGTAGAAAGTGTGACATAAACACATACAGAAACACACACAAAAGCTTTGAATTAGCTGCAGTGGGTGAGACTCAATAGTCAGAGTGAGAAACAAACACATTGTACAAACACACACACACACACATACACACACGCACACACACACACACACACACACACACACATACTGTTTCTAACCCATTTGTTGAGGAGTTTGCTGGCACACACCAGCCATAGGCAATCTACACAGCCATTTAAAGCCCTTTGAACATTGGAAATTGTGTAAAATGTGAAAGATTGTATCAAAAGGAGGAACATAAAATGAAATGTAATTTTCAAACCTCACTGCGGTACTAAATATTGCATTAGAAAATATAGCAATAATGGAATATGATACACTACAGAGGAAAAAACACTTTTCAATAACTGCTGAAACATTAATTTCATTTTAAAAAATAAATCTTTTAAGATTACTGGAGCAAAAACTAAACAGGACTTCATTTATCTTCACAGAGTTTTTATTACTCTACTTTATATAAAATGCATTTTGACCCCCTGTATTTTGATTCTCATTGTATACCTATAATTATATTAACTGTATCATATTTATCATATTTTCGTATTATCATATCATATTATCCTGCCTTTTATAAATGGTTCAGGCTGGTGGTGGTGTAATAGTGATATTTTCTTGGTATACTTTGGGCCCATTAATACCAATTGAGCATCATGTCAACGCCACAGCCTACCTGAGTGTTGTTGCTGACCATGTCCATCCGTTTATGACCACAGTGTACCCATCTTCTGATGGACACTTCCAGTAGAATAACGCACCATGTCATAAAGCACGAATAATCTTAGACTGGTTTCTTGAACATGACAATGAGTTCACTGTACTCAAATGGCCTTCACAGTCACCATATCTCAATCCAATAAAGCATCTTTGGGATGTGGTGGAACGGGAGATTTGCATCATGGATGTGCAGCCGACAAATCTGAAGCATTTGTGTGATGCTATCATGTCAATATGGACCAAAATCTCTGAGGAATATTTCCAGCACCTTGTTGAATCTATGACACGAAGGATTAAGGCAATTCTGAAGGCAAAAGTGGGTCCAACCCAAGACTAGTAAGGAGTACCTAATAAAATGGCCGGTAAGTGTAATACTATACTGCATGAAACATACAGGGGAAAATAGAGTATGCATTTATTTAATTAAACTGATTATTCATTCATTCATTTTCCTCCGGCTTTATTTCAGAAGACTCTATTTCAGAAGTTGCCACAGCGGAATGAACCGCCAACATTGCAGCATATTTTTTATGCAGTGGATGCCCTTTCCTTCCCAGTACTGGGAAACCTAAACTGATTAGTTCTTTTTTTATTATTATACCTTAAATTTGTAACAATTTTGTCCATACTGTAGTTGTTTGTAATGATTTGTATACTTTTATAGTTATTATTAATATTTTACATATTTTACATTATTAAGGTTTTTTATTAGGTTTTAGTTACTTAAACAGTCTTTATAGTTTTAATTCATTTGAAATCAGTTTTTGTATTTTAGTTTTAACTTCGTATTTCAGCTTTAAAAATGTGTGTTTAGATGCATTTTAATTAAAAATGAGCAGCTTTCAAAATGTGACTTGTGCTTTTTTAAGATTCTACTTCATTGTAGAATAAGTTATCAGGCACATACAGATGCATTTGAACTCATCAGGAAATTATAATGCAACAATTTTCTGCTATTACTTCATTTTCTTGTATTTTAACCAGGTCAAAAATGGTGCTTGTTTCAAGGTCATGTTTTTGAGTTGCAGTAAAAACACACACTAACAAAATGAAAACCATGTCTACAAATCTGCACAAATATTAAATGTTAGGTTAATTTAGGAACATAAAATCTGTTGTCTGGTAGCCGGATATGTTGCACACCTCCTTTTTTGCACCCCTTGTGTTTTTATAGCAGCTTCTAGTGGGCAACAAAGCAAATGAAGGCTCCATTGGTGAGCTAGTGGGGTAGAGGAGTAGAATGATGGTGTATTTAGAGGATAGGCTCTCTTTTCCACATAAGACTCAGAGTACAGTTAATAAGCCGTTCAGAGACCACAGGCTGCCTTATGCCACCTACATTCCCCACACACTAATGAGTCCTCAAAGGAAAATTAGCCTTCTCTGGTTCCATTATAACCCACCGATAATCATCAAAAAGTATCTTTGGAAAGTCATCTCATTCATTGCTGCATACTCTAAGCTAACAACAGGTCCTGTCACTTAACATGCAAACACATGTTATAGTACATGTAAATATTTCTTATATGTAGATGTCTATATGTCAGCTAGTAAGATCTGTACTCAGGAATAATCTGTAGAGTAATCCTACTAGACTCATGAAGCATAGTGAAGACTGATGCTAGAGGTTTTAGCATTCTTTCTAAAACATCTGCTTTCCATAGAACAAAATCCTTCACTGACTAGTGCAAGTAGAACCAGAGGGGTCCAATTGGTGCCGTGACCCGAATGAAAGTCCATAAAGCTAGTAAAAGCAAGCAGTCCTTGTTAGATTCCCAAACTTCCATGCTGCTGCTTTGAATTCTACTAGAAGCAGGGCAGGTAGAACATAAAGGGTTACAATGGTGTCACGACCTGGAGTGTCTTTCCCAAAGAACAATGTGTCTCACTGATGAACATTGGCTTCACCTAGCGCATGTCTTTGGACTGTGGGGGATTTGTCCTACCCAGCACCGGGACATTATGCCACCCCCTCCACCCCAGCCCCCATAACCCAAACAAAAAGCTGTAATATTGCCCTAACCTACCTAATGTCTAATCCCAGCCTCATAATCATTCAAATACAGAGTTGGTAGCATAATCTGATGGGTCGGATAAAATGTCAGAACATCGGAGCACCTGAACATGGGGACACCATGCAAACTCCACACAGAAATTCCAACTGTGCTGCCCACAATGCGTTGTAGAAGAAACTAATTATGACTGTTTCCTAAACTGTGTTGCTGGTATTTTGTTGAACCCATATTGCTTAGAACTGTTGTTCATGCCACTTGAGTTATACATTCTGCTAATTAACAAGGTTGAGATCAAAATAATGCCAGATTATATCCATAAATAATGACCATGGCATTAAATGGCATTTATTATCTTGTGTTTTGGCTTTATGCAGGTGCCCTTATGCAAGTTCCCATGCACATCGCTTTCTGAACAGAGCTTGAAATCTCCTGACAAATTAAAAGATGCAGAATGAAATGTGTATATGTATGGAATAAAATATATACTTTGTACTACATGTTAGTTTGCTTATTAATCAGGCAGTATTGGGTGCAACTGGAGCCAGGAACAATTCCCGAAAAGGCATTTTCTTAATTTGAATGGCATCTAAGCTCATGTTCAATTCAATTCAATTCATGTTTATTTCTAAAGCGCTTTTACCATTTAGATTCTGACAAAGCAGCTTAACATAAAAGTTCTAGTAAATTGAATGTGTGTCAGTCCAGTTTTCAGAGTTCTAATTCAGTTTAGTTCACTTTGTTCAGGTTTAAATTTCCAAGTCAAAACACTGAAGAGCAAATCCTTCAATGCGCAGCTCCACAAGTTAAACCAAGCAAGCCAATGGTGACAGTGGTGATGAACAAACTTCACCAATTGACAAAAGTGTAGGAAAAAAAACCTTGAGAAACCAGGCTCAGTTGGGCACGACCATTTTTCCTCTGGCCAAACTTCCTGTACAGAGCTGCAGTCTAGGCGCCAGAGGCTGGAGAACGCTGGACATTCATCGTGGAGAAGCTGCAGGTGTGAGCAGACCCACGGGTCAATGCGAAAACTCGCCTGTCACTAGTATTTCTCAGGAAACAGTCTCATTCTCTCCACTCTTCCTTGACCACCATAGCATCTGCTCAGGATACGGCCTGGTCCAGGATTATGGAAACCTTGGCATCATCTGTTCACAGGTCTTGGATCACATCTCTAGAGGCCTCAGGATGAGTCCTATCATGTTCTATCAGTTTCTGCTTATTCCCAGGTTCACATAATCTTATATCTGACCCATATTCAGAGCAGACGGTTGAGTCAAGAGCATAAGACTGATTCCTGCAAAAACCTCAGACAAATTTCTGAATTGATCCCATTCTCTAGTCTGAACACTTAACTGGTGACATGCTTGAACCTACACCTCCTCTATAATGAACGCTCACTTTATTCTCAAGCCCTCAGATGTCTTAGACTACAGTTCTGCCCCTTTACGTTTGCACAAAGAAGAATTGCTTGCTCAGGGTAACCATGGTTTCTTCTCCATTTGCGTCAATTGGTGGAGTTTTGGTTCTTTGCCACCGTCGCCTCTGGCTTGGTTGTATAAAACTGAACTCAACTGTTCAATTGTGACATTTGTATTTAATTTAATTTAATCTGCTTTAACTGAACTAGAACTAAACCAGGATTCTAATAAAACTCTATGTCTGGAATATTCCACAATCCACAATATATTATTTTTATTCTCTAATCTTCACCTATGCTAAGCTGCTTTGATAAAACCTACTTTGTAAACACACTATAGAAAAAAAAATGGCTTGACTTGACCTATTTGGCCTTTTCATGATCTAGTTACATCCATATTTCACATGGTTAAGTTAGGTTTGTGACTAGATGATTAGATGATGCAACATTAAGTATTCCTAGTAGTGTATCTGCCTACTATCCTAGAAATGGCTATTTGTATAATAGTGAGGAGAAACAGAGGGTTTATACTGGTGCCGTGACCCAGATTAAATTAACATGTGGGGCGGGTGGGGGATGTGCATTAATGGGGCCCATTTAAAAGTGCAGTGGTAGTAGTAAACCTCATTCCTTTTGCCTCAAGAGTCGTACAGTACAAGACTAATGCTAGAGGCTGCAGTCTCTAGAGGCCTTGTTAGTGTGTCCACAACCCATGCCGTTAATAACACTTTGAATCCTGTTCAGAGTGGGGCAAGTAAGGTTACACACACATCAAAATAAAAATATTAACATCTGCTAGAGACCTTTGGTTCAGGTAGTCTAATTGTTAAGATCAGGGCTGCTGATGCAAAGGTTGCAGGTTTAAATCCACAGAGGGACAATCTATTAGCCGTGGTGCTTGTGTGCTAACAGTTCTGTTCTATTACAATTGTGCCCCAGGCATTTATCTAAATTACTCCTTGGGGATTGTCTGCTAAAGACCAAGTGTGCAAGTTTAGATTTTCTAGGCTTTTTTGCATATCTATACGTCTCATGGCTCCACACATTATAAAGCAATCTAAATGGGTTGATGCTAATAGAGTTATTGTGTAGTAGTACACTTCAGGTCAACTACAACCTTAGGTTAACTCAGAATATCAATGTACTCAAGTCACATTTACGTTCCATCAATCTATTTGTGCCACAGATTAAAAACAACTACTTTACAGACCTCACTAAATGCATTTATACCTAACCAACACTTTAACCTAATACAACCCCTGGTGAAGAGTATGGAATCACCACTCTTGCAAGATGTTCATTCAAATGATTAATTGTGTAGAAAAAAAACACATACATGCCAAAAAGCTATTTCCATTCAACAATCTAACCTTCTGGCTGTATGAAACACTTTTAAAAAAGAAAAAAGAACACCGTAGTCAATTACAATTGTTTTTACAGATGGAATCACACAAATCTGAGGAAAAATATTTGGAATCACCAAATAAAAACACCACTTGTACTTTGTTGCACCACTTCTGGCCTTTAAGAACAGTTTGAATTATCTGAAGCGTAGATTAAAAGTATTCTTCAACAATATGTCTTCAACTTTATCTTATTGCAGTTGCCAGATCAGCTTTGCAGGTTGGATCATTGTCATGGACCACTTTCTTTAATTTCCACCAGAGATTTTCAATTGGATTGAGGTTTGGACTATTTGCAGGCCATCTTACTGACATTATATGTCTTTCCTGTAGGATTTTGCCTAATGGCACGATGCATTATCATTCTGAAAAATGTTGTCATAATCACCAAATATCTTTTCAATTGATGGAATACGAATAGTGTCCAAAATCTCAATATAAACTTGTGCATTTATAAAGGATGTTATGACTGTCATCTCTCTCAAACCTTGACCTAACATACAACTCCATATCATTAATGATTGTGGAAATTTGCATGTTTTCTTCAAGCAGATGTCTTCATAAACTTTATTGGAATGGCACCAAACAAAAGTTCTGGCATCATCACCCTGCCCAATGCAGTTTTGTGATTTATCACTGAATATTACTCATAGCCAGTCATCCACAGTCCAAGACTGTCAGTCCAAGACTAGCCCACTGAAACCTTGTTCTTTTCTGCTTACAAGTTAACGATGGTTTTTGCTTGGCTTTTTTGTATGTAAATCCCATTTCTTTTAAGCAGTTTCTTACAGACATTGACTCTGCTTTCTACCCATTTGTTCCCCATTTGCTTTGTTGTGCATTTTTTGTTTTTAAGGCATATTGCTTTAAGCTTTCTGTCTTGACGCTTTGACGTCTTTCTTGGTCTACCAGTACGCTACAACCTACAACCTTCCCATTTGATGTGTACTTGGTCCAGATTTTAGACACAGCTGACTGGGAACAACCAACATCTTTTGCAACATTCCGTGAAGATTTATCTTCTTTGAGATGTTTTATAATCCTCTTCTTTGTTTCAACTGACATCTCTCGTCTTGGAGCCATGAGTTATGCCAATCTGCTTGGTTCAACACCTCACTAAGGTGTGCAAGTTTTTAACTGAAGACTAATTTTAAACTACTTTTTGCCAGGGGTTTGTATAAACTCATTCATTCGTTCATTTATCTTCGGCTGAGTCTCTTATTTAAGTTGCCACAGCGGAATGAACCACCAATTATTCTGGCATATATTTTACACAGCGGATGCCCTTTCAGCCGCAACCCAGTACTGGGAAACCCTCTCCCAATCACACACCCACTCATACACCTCGGTCAATTTTGTTCACCCAATTTACCTATACTGCATGTCTTTGGACTGTGGCGGAAACCGGAGCACCTGCAGGAAACCCACGCCAACATGGAGAGAACATGCAAACTCTACACAGAAATGCCAACTGGCCCACCCAGGACTCAAACCAGCTACCTTCTTGCTGTGAGGCGACAGTGCTAACCAATAAATACTAACTTTAATAAATGAATTAATACACAGGTAGAATTTTATGAACATATGCTTATTTGGCTGTCTATGAAGCACTGCTTTGTAAAGCTTTCTGAATCTATCCTGACATTGTGACCAAAAGGTCATCATCATCATCATCATCTGGCATTTAGAATGCTTCAATCACATTTGGTGAATCACATTTGAAGCCATTGGTTCATTTGATTTGATTCAGTGTTTAAAAAAAAGTATTTCTCCCATCAATTCATAAAAGATTGATAATCTCACATGAGCATTCATGAAGAAAGAAGGTAAACTACTAAAATATTCTCCACACAGGCATTAGCACTTGGTACATGAAACATGACAAGGGTAACAATCAACTAACTGTTCATTTTGAAAGATGAAAAGGCTCATCCTGGTGTTGAGTAACAAGTTACTAAACGTGACAAGAAAATCAAAAACACCAATATAAGTAAATCTTGCAACAGTCAAACATTGCACACATATTAAATATTTACCCACAGTGCATTCTAGAAAGTAAATAAATGGAATATATAAGTTTCCTTCTGGTAGATGCTAGTCTTAAGGCCCTGATATATTAAAAACAAAGCTTGATGTTTATTTGGAATTCATGTTAAGAGTTTGTTTCATCTCTTTCAGCTTTGTTCGTGTTTCAGTGTTTCTCAACCACATTCCTGGAGGACCACCAGCTCTGCACAATTTCCGAGTCTTCTTAACTAAACACACCTGACTCAGATCATCAGCTCAGTAGCAGAGACTGAAAAACCTGAAATGGGTTTGACAGACAAAGGAGACATCCAAAGCATGCAGTGCTGGTGGTCCTCCAGGAACATGGTTGAGAAACACTGAACTAAATAACAAAAAATTGTGTCCAAAATACATCATCTAGATGCACTGGCATCTTCAGTGATGTATCCTTGGGTCATTGGGTGCTTCGGGTGTTTCAACATCGGACACCCTCGCCCAGGTAACCAGCTGAGGTTGAACAGACCCCAGCTTACGTCCCAGTAGTCATCACCCACAGATCTTTCATCCGCTCTTCCCAGGGCACTGTGAGTTCAAGCATAATCAACTTTCTTGTTGCCTCAGAAATGATATTCATGTCTGGTCTGAGTGATGTTGTATCTATGTGCTGTGGGAACTTTAACTGTTTCCCCAGGTCGACTTGCAGTCTTCCACTCAGGGGCTGAGTGGAAGAGGCCCAACCTCAGCATCTTTCACAAAGTCAATCCTCCTTTTCGGGGCAAGATGGTACCTACCAGAGATGATTCCATTGCATATTCTTTCTGCCCCACCTTCAATTAAACTATTGAAAAACTGAAAAAAATTATTAATGCAACTTATTTCCATTTGCTTTGGCAAGACGTTTCGGAAACACTTTATTTTGATGGTCCATTTAAATATTAGTAGAGCGCCTAATATCTGTTGATACTGCTCCTTCAACAGACATTTAACTGACTATAAGAAACATTGCAAATACATGTCAACTTACACTAAGTCTAACCCCAACCCTAAGCCTCGCCCAGGTGGCCCAGCAGAGGTTGAACAAACCCCAGCTTGCTTCCTAGTAGTCATCACCCACGGATCAGGCCTCTTTATCCATAGTCATCTTTTGGCTTTCTCTGCAGCTTCACAAACAGACTTAATGTTCCTCACTTAGTTGCTCCTACTAGGACTAGTTGGTTGAAGATTTTACAGAGTCAAGTGCCTGCAAATCCTCTACAGCCCACCTCTATTGGCTCACAGTGGGTCTTCTAGCCCCCTTTCCAGCACTACTAGCTACTACTTGCTTTGGCAAGACGTTTCATTTTATTTTAATGGACTATTTGAATATTAGTAGACTGTCTGCTTACTAACTGTTGATACTGCTCCTTCAGCAAACTTTGAACTGACTATTTGAAACTTTGCGAGTCAACTTACGCTAACCCTAACCCCAACCCCAACCCCAACTCCAACCTAACAGCCTACTTATAATCTAATGAGAATTAGTTCCAATGTAACTTAATTTCAACAGACGAACCATCAACATAAAGGGTTACCGACGTTTCAAAATCATTAAAATAACTGGTAAGCACCTTAGAACTTGGCAACCAACTACATAAGTGGGGCGTGGCTCTGAGACTGCGTCTTCTTTAAATCTTCTGCTAATTCTCTTGTAAAATTGTTGTAAAAATAAAACCATAATCACTGAAGAGCTGCTTAACAATAATATTTAGGTAGAACTCCAATTGAAAGAAGCACTGATATTATTTTTTGTCTAATACTTGCTTGCACCATATATTTAGATATTCAAGTAAACATCGGTCTCAGAAAGCATGCACAGTGTCCAGTATTTTTTTAAAAGAATGAAAAAGACTTTCTTTGTAAGTACTTCAGGGTCTTTAAGCTGACTAATATTATTTATTGTCAACACCTTCCCTTCAGGCTTAGAATACACACATTTTAAAGTTACTTTTATTCTCTCATACAAAACATATTGCCTATTTCCCACATTAGATCTGTAAAACAAAAGGTCAAAGTGGACTCCGATATATATTTACGCCAAGAGTAGGAATCTGCTGAATGTCTTTTGATTATAGTATTTAAAGCTCGACAGCCTTTAAGATGCCAACTGCTGTGCTCGTTGTAAATAATTATTTATCAGCCTGTCTGCTACAGAGCAAATTAGAATATAATGATAGAAAAATATGATGATATGTATTTTAATCAATGCCATGTTGTTTGGTCTAACACAATGTAATTTGGGCCATTAAAAATATCCCAGAGTAAATACCGCAACTCTGTTGGAGCTCATCTCCTCTCTTTTGTTGATTAAAGGGTAAGCAAACAGCATTTTCTCCAGCTCTCCGGAGATGTACGCATACTCTCTGGAAGAAATCATCACACATTGAATGAAAATAGAACTGCATGGAGGATTTAGCAGAGAAAGACTGTGGCAGTTCACAGAAAAATCGCAGGGAAGGTCAGTCAAAAAATATATTTCACTTCTCCCTAAAAGCTGCTGTCCAGCGTTCTGAAAAAGGCTGACGCTGTCCATAGTGCTGAAAGCTTTAACTTAGACTGAAACTGAGTTCTTTTTGGCATGTTTACACTTATGTTTCTGCAGACAAACAAGAAAATACTGAGAATGACCTAGAAGCAAAATCACACTTGAAGCAGGCTAAACTTATCTAATTTATTCCAAAAAATCTGTTTTAAACCTACATCTTGTGAAATAAGAGTGTGAATAATTTGTTGTTGCCTGCCATTAGCACATGTATTTTTAGACCGTCTTTTTTGTAAAAACATAAGAAGTTATGAAAATGCATTTTATTTTGAAGTGATGTTTATTATCATGTCTTATCTTTATCTTTATTGTTGATCATTAAGTGCACATACAACCCCAAATCACAAAAAGTTGGGACAGTATGGATATCGCAAATAAAAAAAAAAAGAAAGTAGTGATTTACGTATTCCAATTATGGTTCTTGCAACACATTTCCTCTTTTATTTATTATTTACATTTTACCTTAAGTTCATATATTTTGTTCTTATAGCATAAATTTTCATTTTTATGCTGAAGATACGCAAGTTTATATCTCTACTAAGAATGCTCCAACTGACCCACCCCTCATATCTTACTAAATGTCTGTGAGATATTAATATTTGGATGACCAGTCATTTATTTTAAGTTAAATGCCAGTAAAACTGAAGCCCTTTTGGTTGGCTCTAAGTCAGAGATGTATAAAGTACTAGAGACCCAGACTTAAGTAAAAGTACAAGTACTCTATCAAAAAGTGACTTGAGTAGAAGTTGAAGTGCTCTTTAAGCACCATACTTAAGTGGAAGTACTGAAGTATTCAACATTTTTTGTACTGACGTATTGCTGATCAATTTACTGATCAAGTACTGAAAGAACAAGTATTGTGCATTGTAGTTATTAAAGAAAGTAATCAAAAGACATCATATTGTTTTGTTTATTTTAAATATCTTTTTGGGGGGCATGTGATTAAGCAGAACAAAAAGAAACATGGCTTACGATACTGTTTTTCTCTCATGCTTGAACCACAGATCTGACAGATTATAACAACTTTAACACACACCTTTTAAAGTTGTGTGTCACAAATACATTCCGTAATCCACTCAAAACGCTATTGAAACCCATTTTTGGGTCGCAAATTACCAGTTGTAAACGCTGTAAATGGAAGTTCTAAACATTCTACCGGAAGACGCTGGTCACTATGGCGCCCTCCATGGAGCAGCCAAGAAAAAGGTCTATAATTGTAAAAAGTAGGGGTGTGAATCTACACTGGTCTCATGGTTTGGTTTGGTTACGATTATCATGCCATCGACTAGGTTCCATTCATAATACTATTATTTATTACGTAATACTAGTATTTGTAATACAATAGGGTTTATGCCGAAGCATGCTAATAGGACTTTGAATTTGCCAGTAACCTGGGTTAAGCGCTTCCGGTCAATTGTATGCCAATGCAAAAATCGGCGCATTTAAGGTCTGTTTTCTTTAAAAATCAGCGATCTTCACAAGCTGAGTGATATCTGATATAAAGTGGGTCTCAGATTGTACACGAAACACTGCATTAAATAACATTTCCCCCGCCATGTTTTTATAATATGAGCATTTATTTTACCCCAGTATATTCAATGGAGCTTCTGCGCTAGCCTGCCGATTCTGACGGTCGCGTGCGAGTAAACAGCTTTTTGTCTCGTTTAACGCTTGAACAATCGAATGAATGCCAAAGTTTATTTAACTGAATATATTTTACTCACAGTACAACATCGATGCTGTAAAAGGAACCGTATAAAATGGAAAAAAACTCACAATAACAGGTCACCGGAAGTTTATCAGTATGGAAAAAATACTAGCTCGACATATACCCTTTTATTGTTCTTTAATACAGCAGTAAGATATATGAACTGTACCCTTAATTTGACCTGCTTAAGGAAACCACTCCTGCTGAATGTATCAAACAAAACTCAAACACATGCACAGAAGACAGCATGAGCATTTATAGAAAATAAACGAATGTAAATATTATCCCGCTTGCTTTTGAGCGCTTACAGGCGAGGTCTTACACCTCTATGATTGGTCATTGTCTTCACCTGCTCAACCAAGTACACAGAAAGGGCTGTGATCGACTTTAGAAGTGAAATCGATGTTTACCGATGGCAGGAAGAACAGCCGCGGTTACAGTATGTATGCGCATAATACGCGGTTATCACGGGTAATCCGTAATAGACAGTGGAGAAAATTTGCACCGCAGGCACGCTCGTGTCTGGATCCACAAGTATCGCTTTAACAGCCAAGAGGAGAGGAAAAGTTACCTCATAAACAGGCCAGCGGGTCAAATGTCCAAAGTGAGAGAGAGGTAAAGATGGAGTTTTACAGCATTTCTCTGTAGTAGTGAAATAGGGGCTCGTTTGCTGTGCCGCCTTCATTGTAGTAAAAGCGTCCTTCGCCATAGTAGGCCTATTCTACTGCGACATTGCGCATAGGAGATAAATGACGTCAGTAGGTAATAACTGGTTATGATCTATTACTGAACCAATATCAATAATTTTGACACCCCTAGTAAGGAGTAACGATGCAGCACATAAAAAAATCTATCGGAGTAAAAGTATTAAACTCATCAAAAATTTGTACTGTAGTAAAAGTGGAGTTAGGTGAAAAACCAATACTACAGTAGAGTACAGATACAGCCTTTTAGTACTTAAGTACAGTAGTGAAGTAGTTCTACTTCGTTACTATATATCTCTGCTTTAAGTCTGTTCTTTCCAAGGTATGTATATATATACATACCAAGTGATGAAGTATTTCAGGTGTAATTTTGTCCCATTCTTCCCGAAAACAAGTCTTAAGGTGGGCAACAGTGGGGTCTTCATTGTCGCATTTTGCACTTCAAAATGCGCCACACATTCTCTATTGGAGACAGGTCGGGACTGCAGGAAGGCCAGTCAAGTAACTGTATCCTCGCCTTGTAATGTTGCCATTCCTTTTCACAACATTTAACAGACATTTAAGGATGGAAGACACCAAGTGATGAAGTGTTTCAGGTTTAATTTGGTCCCATTCCTCCTGCAAACAAGTCTTAAGGTGGGCAACAGTACAGGGTCTTCGTTGTCGCATTTTGCACTTCAAAATGCACCACACATTCTCTGTTGGAGACAGGTCGGGACTGCAGGCAGGCCAGCCAAGTAGCTGTATCCTCTTTGTAATGTATCCTCAGGACTTTGTAATGTGTGCAGAATGCGGTTTTGCATTGTCCTATAGAAATTTGCATGGGTGTCCCTGGAAAAGAAGGCGGCATATTGTGCATCACAAAAAGAAAAAAAGAAAGAAAGAAAGAAAGAAAGAAAGGAGGAAGGAAGGAAGGAAGGAAGGAAGAAAGAAAGAAAGAAAGAAAGAAAGAAAGAAAGAAAGAAAGAAAGAAAGAAAGAAAGAAAGAAGAAAGAAAGAAAGAAAGAAAGAAAGAAAGAAAGAAAGAAAGAAAGAAAGAAAGAAAACATTCTGCATTGATATTATTCATCTCTATTTTTATATACTGTATGTACACACTCACAGACATACAGGGAGGCTGTTTGGATGGCTTGGATTACAGATGAGAGCTGCTGCTGGAGCTCACAGTGCCAGAGGAGAACATGTCAGGCGAACATTTTCTTTGGCTGCCACTTCTTCTGTTGTCTCTGAGTTTGTGGGGGTTGAGGAGCTGTTGAACCAAGCTTTACACACTGCATGCCAAAGTAAATGGCCTGTAGCTACAGTCCCCTGAAACTGCTATTCAATTAAAGGGATTGTGACTTGGGTTATTTATGGCTGCAGTGCTCATCATAACCGGATCTTGTTTTGTCAAAGGACAATCGCTGATTCTCAGATTTGTTTTTTTCTTAGCTTTGGAGCTTTGAAAAGATCCAGAAGACTTTCAGCATGGAAACCGAGTGCCAGTTCTCTCCTGTACAATCATAAATACTTTTTGTTGTCTCAAGCATGTCACAATGTTGTCTCATGTCTGATTTAGGTCAATCCTCAAAAATTGAATATTGTTTCAGACTTTTGTCCACATGACACCAGCTTTGTTGAAGCCATGAAATGAACTTTTTGGATGACAGGTCAAAGACTGATAAACTCTCTAAAAATCCATCGTATACCCATGTAGACAGCCAAAACAAAACTTTCTGGATACAGTAATGCCAAAGTACCACAGAAGAAAGGAAAAACCCTGATGCGACTATCAATAACAAAAATTATGGATTGCAGAGCTGTGTTTGTGCAGAATGTATACTGCTTTGTTATTTAGCACAGTTACGATAAGAAGAACTTCATGCACATGCTCACTTATTTGAACTTTATGCACATATTCACTTTTTTTAGGACCAGCCTAGCTGGACTGAGTTTGGGTACCCTGGTGTAAGCTCTAGATCAAGCCAAAACTAATAATTTAAGAGAAACCTGTGAAACAATGTGATCTTGATTCCTGAAACGAGAAGCTGCTTTCTTATATTTATAATAATATTATAATATTAACAATTAATAATTTACAATCACTGCTGTTGTGTTACATTTTAAAAGATTTTCAATTATAATTGTAATCAAATCATTGGGTTTGTGCACATCTGACCTAAATTTGTGCTGAAACAACCTTGAATTTATACTTTTAAGGGTGCAGTATGTAAGTTTGACACCCAGTTGTGAAACTATGTATTGCACTCCTGGATGAAAACACATTTTCACACGGCCCCTCCTCTAACGAGGCAAGCACAGGTTTCCAAATTGAAGTGAGTGTGCCAGACTATTGAGCCTAAAGGCTGATTTAAGGCTGATTTGAACTGTTTTCTAACTAAAAGCAACGGCACGTGATAGAAGAAATATTTTCCATCCTAAAAGGAATTTTTGTCCTAACCAAGATCTGAAATTTCTATTTTAGAAAAGGCTATTTCTCACACGTGAACATCAGGATGAACTATAACCACCTTAGGTACACCTCATGTGCTTTATTCAGAGTTAAATGCTAATAATGAGAGTTTGAATGCCATTTTACATGACATTTATTGCCATAACAAGCAGTAACTGATAGTGAAATTCAGAACTGTGACTGTGCCAAGTTAACACATATAAATCATTTAGCATGTACATATAATAACATTAAAGAGGTTTAATATGTATTAATTAATTATAAACCTTACCATTTTGTTGGAGTGCAGTAAGTGCACTATTCTATGCTTCTAAACGAATGTATTTAAATTTCTGCCGTGTTTCGTCTGGTGCAAAAAGCCAAATTGCTCATCACTGCTCACCTAATGTTTACTTTGTAATGTTTATATTATCTGTTAATTAATAACCACCTCATGTGGAACTCTGAATTTGCGTTTCATTTCGGGGTTGCTAATGTCTACCGGAAGTCGCATTTTTGGTCATGGGCATATGCTTTGAGAGCCTTCTTCACTGAATGAATCAAATACGCTTATAATTGGCTAAACTGGCTGTGGGCAGGTTAAAGGAACCAAAGCAAAGACAGATGTTCTGGCACCTAACTCAAAGCAGAATATCGGACTTCAGCATTATTTTAGCTCACTTAGCATGTTTCTTAAATATCTGCAAACATATTATGATCTTTTATGCTTTAGAAGAGTCAAAAACTTACAGCACCTTTAACAGTGAATACTTATTAATTATTATATAATTTCATTGGTGTGAATACAGTTATAGTTATAGTCATAATATTGTTCTTAGTGTAAATGGCATATAAACTAGCCAGATGGTAAGGAAATGCTGAAAGAGCACACACCACATTGTCAGTTTTCTTTGTGTGTGTGTGCGTTTGTGTGTATTTGAGCCCCAGTGAATGCGACAGGAAAGGGGAGCTCTCCATTTTCTCCAAATGTGCTTGCCAGAAACATCTGAGAGTGTGTTTAATCACAGGGCCATTAGGAACACCATATAAATACATTCACCACTTCCCTCCTATCAATCTTTCTCCACCGTCCCTAACTGGGAGCGTTGCCAGAACTCTACATAGCCACATTCCCCCACATCAATTTCCAAAAGGAATATATTATCTATCTGCTTAAAAATCCAGCTGGGATCAGCCTCATCGAGCTCAGCAAACAGAGCTTGGCAGATATTGCTTATGTCACATCTATATGAAAACATATTGTCGGATCCAGTGTCAGCAAGCCCACTGCATCTCCAAGATTACTTTCTAATATCAACATTCTGTGCCGAAGCAAGTTCATATCCAGCCTCCATCAGAATTGTCCTTCCTTCCAGGTCGCTCTCACTTCCTGTAGGGTGTGAGTTATTAAATTCAACACACATCCATTTATAATCTTTAAGGCTGTCGGAATTGGGGGATATCTCTTTTTCCTCATTAATTTCCCAGTTTCTTCTGTTTCTAAGGCTAATGAGAAGTTTTCATTGACTTTAGTTCACGCATTAATTCCGCCGCAGTTGGTTAAGCAGGCCTGAACTTTTACAAGAAGATGTTTTTAAGCCTCGCAGGTTTCATTATCTCAACATTGTCCACCCTTAAACAGCCACTGCATCAATGCCTCTGTCGGAGTCACAGAAGAAAAACAG
Source organism: Danio aesculapii (assembly GCF_903798145.1). Lineage (NCBI taxonomy): Eukaryota > Metazoa > Chordata > Actinopteri > Cypriniformes > Danionidae > Danio > Danio aesculapii. Next base: position 40,093,435 of record NC_079452.1, on the reverse strand, counting down.
TTCTTTCATCTTTTCTTCCCTGATTTACCTCTGCATTTGAGCGTAAAACAACCGAGGCGAGTTGAGCTCAGCAGGACGTCTGTTTAAAATGCAAGCGAATGAAACTGTTTTTTTTAGATTCACCTCATGTCAGAGTCTCTAAAATGGCCTATTAGCTGCTCCTCTGGGAAATTCTGGAGCTGCTGATTGGCTGTCGTATCTATTTTTTTTCTCCAGTTGTTTGTTAGCTTAATTCTATAAGTGCATTGCTTTCCTTTGCCACTTCTCTTGGACACTTTTCAAGCTAGCATTGTGTTGTTGAAAGGCATGGATTCTTGAGGCTCTGTAATGGTGGTTTTTACCTTTAGCTGAGAGCTTCTGGCTGTTTTCTGCAGCAATTTTGGTGTATTGCATTCTGGCTTCCAATTGTGGTGTGGCCCCAGGTTGAGTTGAACATTGAATCGGCCAGCAACAGAAAAAATGTTGTAAGCATGTGAGATAACAGTGAGATAAGTGGCCTTCCATTCACTTTTCATCTATACTAATGTTCTTTCATCTGTACAACATCTACTGTAAGTGAGCATTTAATTCAACCTGAGGAGTGAAGGAATGTAGACCACTTGCCGAAGAAGGTCATTTTCAGCCACATGTTGAAGAATTAATTGGTCTGAGTTCTGTATCACAATGGACCATTTCATCTGCTCCTTGAGTTCACTGTGTTGATCAAGTGTTGAATATATCTCACTTGGCTTTTGACGGACTTATACTTTCATAGCTGACCAAGTGATATTGTCTGTAAGTTGTATAGACAAGTACGTTTGTTGGTCCACTTTATCATCCACCTCCAGCATTACAGACAGCAGGGCTGAATGTGCAGTATAAAAATGTTCAGTATGATTTATTTGTTAAATCACACTTTAGAATGCAAAGGTATCGAGTAAACCTGCAAAGAAGATTTAAATCAAAGTCCTAACTCATATCAAAGATAATTATTGACAAATATAACAGCATTATAAACATCTGGTGTAGTAAAAATCTTTACTTCTGAGCATATGATTAACCGAATTACACATTATAAAATTCTGTGAAATTAAATTGAATCTTAAAGTAGGAAAATATACTTGTCACAATCACCAGCGACCTAGGCCTTGCTGATCACTGGAAAACAGTCACTACACCCGGACTATAATTCTGCCACTGAAATAAACTACAAATCCCATCCTTTCCTGCACTCACACACCTGGCCCAGATCCCCATTTATTGCAAAGACGCAGCTGAAGACTGATTATCCGTACTATAAATACACCACACTCAAACATACGGCTTAGTCATATTTATCTGTGAGAGCATTTCTTTGTCCCACCTACTGTGCTTTTTAACCTTTGCTGTGCTTATTGTTTTATGTTATTTTCTGCCTGTCCCAGCCATTCGCCTGCTCTACTGATTACACTTTGGATTACTCGTATGCTCTGATTTGCTCCTGTTTTGACCATTGCCTGTGGATCCTCACCTCCATTGTCCCCAACTCTTTACAATACTTTAAAATTATTTATTTACATTTCAAATATGAAGTATTAGATTTATAAAAAATATAAATATTACAGTTTTTTAAATTTGTCATATTTTTTTAAAAAGCAATAATGTCAGAATTAATTATTGCAAAAGTATTTGCACTTTAAATATAGTTTATAAGTTATTGTTATTATCGTAAAGTGAACATCAGTTTTTGTACTACTGTATGTGCAAATTTACCTGTAGCTGTCTTGATTCTGCCACTTTGGTTTTGTTAATTCTTGTTTTGGTGGAGACCAGACACTAGTGCTGTGTTGTCTAGTATGTCATTCTCAGTGTCTCAGTCTAGTTAGTTTCAGTTTTGGTTGACACTGGGATGGAATGATGCATGTGTGAGTGTTTCATTTATCGTGTGCTTGTGTCTTGCGTTCTGTTTGTGTTGGTGTTGTGTTTAGCACGTGTTTTATGTTTACATCCGCCGAGTGATTCAGTGTTGTGTTTCATGTGAACATGAGATTAATGAGTTCCCTCACTGACTGCGTGTTCAACTGCATTGATGCAGTTGTCTCTATGTGTCACATACTCTCTGGTCTATTGCCTAGTTCACCATTATTATTTTATTCAGTTGTTTGTTTGTTAATTATTTCTGCTTCTATTCTCCTCATGTCTGCTGTCTTGTGTCAGTTCGTCGTTAATGCTTTCCCAATGTTTCTGTTCCAGTCCTGTCATGTCCTGCCCAGTCGAGTTTTTTGCCTTTTGTTAATGTTTTACACCTTGGGGTAGTTTGTGTTTGCTGTTTTTTTTATTATTATCAATAAATACCCATTCATTTTCCTGCATTTGAATCCTCGCTCCTTTCCCTTCCTGAACCATGACAGTAGCATTTTAACTTTTTAACATATAGTGTTTCAAGCTAGTATTGTGTTGCTTGGTTGAAAGGCATGACCTCTCATGGCTCTGTAATAGTGGTTTTTACCTTTAGCTGGGAGTTTCTGTTTTCTGCAGCAATTTGGTGCATTGTATTCTGGCTGCCAACTGTGGTGTAAAAACTGGTCTCAGTCTCAGGTTGGGTTGAACATCAAATTGGCCAGTACTAGAAAAGCTGTGGTACGAAGAGTGGTAAGTATTAGTTTTTAAATATGTAGACAAAATAGTACATACAAAAGGATCAATTGGCATTTTATGAAATTACAGAAAAGTAGAGCAACAAAAAGGGAAAAAAGGAAAGAGGCAGCGGTATAAGGTAAAACAGAAACATGTGTAGTGTAAGGTGAGAAAAAAAGAGAGAGTGAAAAGAAGAGTGGCCACATAAGGAGTGTGTCTGGCAGACGGTGCAGCAGGGGGTCTCCGTAGATGCATTTATCTGGATGATTTTAATAGGTGAGGCAGCCAGCGTTTCTGAATTCCCACTGAGTTCGTACAGTTTCAGGATCTTGTCGGCCACCAAATGGGTTGCGCTAATTCTGGTCCTTAGACACATAAGCTCCATCCTAACACATTTGTTGAGCTGGCAAAGATGAAGACAGAGAGGGAATTCAGTTTCTGGTGCTGTTTGATCCTAGTTGTGTCATGCTGAGTAGATATTCCAGCCCAAACACCTCCATTTCCCACACAACCTCAGTCTTGGGGATGCTGGTCCCGAAAGACACATAAAACAAAGCACATATATAAACAAAACAAAGGAAATGAGCATAGCAACAGTGAAGAAAAGAAAGAAAGAAAGAAAGAAAGAAAGAAAGAGAGAAAGAAAGAAAGAAAGAAAGAAAGAAAGAAAGAAAGAAAGAAAGAAAGAAAGAAAGAAAGAAAGAAAGAAAGAAAGAAAGAAAGAAAGAAAGAAAGAAAGAAAGAAAGAAAGAAAGAAAGAAAGAAAGAAAGAAAGAAAGAAAGAAAGAATAGTCATGTCCATTATGTTGCCCCACAGGATTCGGTGCTCAAAGTTCAACATTTTTCAATTAGTCCTCTCATTACCCTTGTGTAGTGACTATTAACAGCAGAACGGGTCTAAAGCAGCTCCTACATAGAGCTCACATAATACAATTACTGCTTTCAGGTAATTTCGCAGCATTTAATTGATTGGCCATTATTATGAGCATAATGGGTGGAATTGTAGAATCAGGCATCCACTGTTAATGCCACTGTACCTTCATTAAAATCAATGCTTAGCTTTGGCGTAATTAAAAATAGGTATGCATGTTTTGAATCACAAACAAATGCAAGAGAGCAAACTGTGGCTAGTCGAATTAGCCCAAGCAGGGTTTGCTATTTGAAAAGACAAATATTTGTATTGTTAAGATTATTTCGAAGGGCAGTTTTATGATTATATGAAACTTCGAAACAGTCATTTAACAGTCATCAGGAATCAGGAATCAAATGGAGGACACACAGCGGGAAGCTCATAATGGATTAGGGCTATGAAGACAGCTCATTCACACAGACTCTTTGTCTCTAAGTCTTGTTTTTCCCTGTGAAGCATTACAAGGTTTTCCCTGTTTGTCCTGCCATGTTTTGACCTTTGTCTTGCTTACCGTTCTTGTTTTGCCTCCTGTCCTGTTTCAATTCTGTGTCTAATTAATGTTTTGTTACCATGTATTATGTAATGTTTGTTTGTTTGTATTTTGTTGTTGTTGTTTTTGTTCACTCAACTTTAGGCATTTAGGTTCTGCAGACAAAAAAATTTTAGTTGGCACAACTTCAAAAGTTTTGTTATAGAGTAGTTTACCTCTTCAGAAAACTAATAATCTTATGTTAACCCAACAAATTGCTCTTTGTATTACTGACAAATAAATTTAGGTCAGCGCAGCTGATGTTTTCAAAAGTTGAGTGAACAAGAAAAAGCTAAAGGATTATGTTTTTTTTTTTTTAATAAAATATTTTACAGTGTGGTTTGACTATTGTTCTTTTTTGTAGGCCAAACTATGATATTTCCTCCTGAGGCATTCGTTGTGGAAGGAGCTGATTTTGTTCATGTCAAACTTGCTAACTGAGCTGACAAAGCTGTTGTACAAATGTAGCTTTGTGATGGTGCAATGTTGTCTAGATTTGCAGACTGTCTTCAGTCTGGCAAAAGCACCTCCAGCATTTCAGAGTGTCACTTTTATGTCTTTTTTGCACTGCATTGTCCTTGCTGATAAGACTTCATAGGTATGTGGAATTGTTAACATATTCCAATGATTCATTCCTGACAGTGATTGGGACATGAATGGAATTAATGCGCATATTTTGGATGGCCTGTGTGTACAGCAAAGCTTTTCAAATTGTCAGCTTATTTATTGAGATGTTTGAATTTTGTAGGTATCACATCAAGGTTAAATAAAAGGGCTTTTGCACCAAGTAGTTATAGTAACTTGGTTATAGGAACTAGCCACCAAGGCCATACTTCTGGTTGCATTTGTACATCACTAAGAACTCAAATGTAATGTGAGTTGGCCCACCCACTTCCCACTTTCCTGTTTTAAAAAACAATCCAGAAAAAGAAAAGCACCCTGATTTTTACCACATTTTTAGACTTTACCACATTCTCACCCTGTTATTTACTTTATTTAATTTTATTTAATCTGCTTTCTGGAATAGTTCTTTACTAAACTCGAACCTGATTGTCGTAGTCAACTCCTCTCTGCATCTCAAGTCCGCCAACGCACACTACAAGCTGTCCATATGGAGGTAAGCGGTCAGCTGGTTAATGCAAAAAGGAACAGCATCATACCGCCCCATAACGTTTGTTTTAAAGATGAAATGCAGCCATGTGTACTTCTGGCTACATAATTCACAATCTCCAGAATTGTATATAGGGGTATGTTTTCAGAATGACCCTATGTTGACTAGAGATGTTCCAATACTCTTTTTCCATTCCCAATACCGATTTCAATTCCTGGGCCAAGGGTACTATATATATATATATATATATATATATATATATATATATATATATATATATATATATATATATATATATATATATATATATATATATAAATGCGTGTGTGTGTGTGTGTGTATATGTGTGTGTGTGTGCGTGTGTGTGTGCGTGTGTGTGTGTGTGTGTGTGTGTGTGTGTGTGTGTGTGTGTATAGCTACTAGAATTGTATGAATTGATATAATAACTTCATCTTGTGCTTCTTATCTCTTACTTACTTATCTCTTAATCAAACATGAGCAAATACATTAAGTAAACTAGAGTATTTACAGACATATATTTAACAGTAATATTATTTACTGTTTTACACTACAAAAAGAACTTATATGCAGCCACTAATCTAACGATGTACACTGAGAAAAAGTATTTTAGGTTTACACTATAATTGTATGCAAAAATGACAACAAATAAGTCTAGGATTATCTAGAAATATCCTTGTCCCAAACAGTCTCATAATGTAGTTTTCCTCCAAAAAGGCGTTCCTATAAATTAAATCGATCTAAATCAATCCTGAGGCTACTAAAAAAGGAGAATAACTGTAACTAATACTCTACTCATGCTCTTGTGAGAGTTAGTTGACATACTGTAGTAGCATAGTTACTTATACAATCAAAACAATGTATTTTCTGTTTTATTTAATCTCATTAGCTATGTTTCCATCCAAAGATAAGAATTAAATTTATGCGAAAAACTGGAATATGGCATAAAAGACATGCGAATAAAGCAATGTTTCCATCCAATGAGTTAACGAGAACAAAATCGTCACTTCCTGATTAACTGGTGGCAAATACCAATAAGAAAAACAGAATTTTCTGTGGTAGGAGAAGCTACGGGAAACTTTTGTTTACTTAATACATTACTTGTGCCTCAGAAGACAATGCCGACATGCAATAATCGCATGGTGGCGTTTGAAGACGTGAGACCTGGAGCACAGATGCTCTTGACAATTCTGGAGATCATTAATAATACAATAACACTAATACTGAAATAGTTAAGGCATTTTAGAATGACCAAAACAACATGTCAGATGTTTTACAATATGGTCAGTCTGCTGATGTGTCCATTCATACACATTATTATCATCACATGATCTCTTATGACAAAATCACATGACTTTTTCAACCATTTTATTCATATATTCAAAATACGCATAAAAATAGGTGAATAGAAAAAACATAGCTAGTGTTCTGTAATTATATCATGCACAATTTTATAAGCAATATATATGTAATGGTGTATACTATGCCCTATTCTAGTCTAAAGCTGAAGAAAAGGGCAGGACAAGAAAAAAACAACCTAAAATAAAGTGCCATGCCCTGTTCTAGTCTAAAGTTACAAGTTTCAATAGACAACAGACTATTTAATACCCAGCAGCCACCTTAATGTTAAAACAACATAAGAAAATATAAATTGATTTGATATCAATTGACTATCTTGATGAAAATGGACTGCCTTGTAATTCATTTTTTGACACCAATGTTAGATGTTAATTTGATATTATTTTCACATCAAGGTAGTTCACATGAACTGTAGTATTTGTGTCATTAATTTGGTGGTCAAAAGTCATCAACGGTCAAGGTGCCCACTTGCTATTTACATTTACACAGGGTTTAATGTGTCAATTCTTCTTAAACACAAAGAGCAGCATTTAGTGTTCACCAATCAAAAAGTGGAAAAAGCTTCAACTTAAAGCTAAACTCCAGTTACCTTAAATAACATTTCTGTTTAATCAGCACTGCAGGATCCAGTGCTCTTTGATAAAGACATTCTGAGCCATTTGAAGCTTCCTTCAACCATACATTAATTGCTCACACTGGCAGTCTAGCAGTTGCTAGGTGATGTGGACCGGTATGGGCTCTCATTCATGAGAGGTCTTTATGAAGAAGTGAATGCCATGTAGCCTCTGATCTTTGGAACGTATTATGGCACAGAGTTTCAACAACAAAACGCAGCTTAATATACATCTACAACTAAATATGATAAAATGTCAATAAGGAAAGCATAACAGGTACAGTAGCTGAAGAAAAGGGCAGGACAAGAAAAAACAACCCAAACTAAAGTGCTTGTCAGTGTTGTAGAGAAGATCAGATCCAAATCTGGTCTAATATGGTCTTGAATACTGCACTGTCGCCATTTCCATTACCGAATAATTACATTTGTACAAATTAAAACAGACTTGAATGGAAAGCTGATAATTTTGCACAAAAAACAGCTTTACTGTATATTGCAAAAATAATGGAATTTCACACTTTTTTGCAGTAAAAATTCATTTTGCATAGTATTTAAAAATTTTTTTTTTCAATTTACAGGTCACAAGGCATACTTAACAGCCACAAGTTCTCTAAAAATATGGCTATGTGTTTAAATAGTTACGTTGGTTATGAGTAGGCCCAAACAGAATCTGCGCGTGCAGAATTCTGCAGATTTTCCTCAGAATTCTGCAGATTTTTAGCCCATCATTAATTCTGTTTATTTACTTGAGTAAATGTGTGTAAATCTATATTTACTCAGTTTTTAAAGTAATTACAGTAATATTATTGACTAATATGAAAATTTAATTCTTTTTCAAGTTACGCCACCTGACAAAAAGCCTGCCGCCTATCCAAGTTTTAGGAACAACAAATAATAACTTGACTTCTAGTTGACCATTTTGGTATCAGAAATGGCCTATATGAAAGGCAACTGCCTCTAGATTAGGCTTATTTTACCAAAAAAAAATGTTCATGCCTTGATTTTTTAATGATTTATTAAGGACAGTAAGGTCTGACTTTTGCTTGCGACTTTGTGGTTTGTAATGTAATGGGCAGAACAAATGTCTTGATACCCCAGGCTGTTGATGTTTCCATCCACTCTGCAGATCACGTCCCCATACTGAATGTAACCCCAAACCATAATTTTTCCTTCACCAAACTGATTTCTGTGAGAATCTTGGGTCCATGTGGGTTCCAATAAGTCTTCTGCAGTATTTGTGATGATTAGAATGCAGTTCAACAGATGATTCATTGAAAAAGAATCTACCTTATGCCACTTTTTCAAATTATCAACTAGAATTCAAGTTATTATTTGTTGAACTTACAACTGGAATCGAAGACAAGACTTTTGTCAGGTAGTGTAGAAAATATCACAATGATGACTGACAAACATGATGATAGTGATGATGATGATAATGATGATGACACTGACAAACATGATGATGGTTATGATGGTGATAGTGATAACCGTGACTGACAATGATTGTGATGGTGACTAATTATAATCAGGATTGATTAATGATGGGGTTATTGAGGATAATGATCACAATGAAAATGATGATGATGGTGACCAACGGTAATGATGACAGTGATGATTATCAGAATAAAGACAGATAACAGTGGTGATGTTAAAGCATGATGGTCATAATGCCAGTTATGATGAAAGTGAATGGTGATGATGCCGATTGTGTTGTTGTTGATGATTTTCCTTCAAACACATCAGCAGACAGTTCAAAATAAATAACAGAGAAAAATCAATCCACAGTTCGAAAACATAATTTTGCATTGAAGCAACAGCAAGTTGCTTTGGAACAATATGAGGGTGAAGAATGGCAGGTTTTTATTTTTGGGTGAGCTATTCCTTTCTCTTCAGTTGTCTTGTTTCTGTGAAACACTACACACGGTTATTTTCCCCTCTCTCTTGCGTTCTTCTCTTTCATCATTTCCACCGCTGACTGTTTGTTTTACAGATTGGATGAGTTCCACAGGAAGTGTTCTCATTTTGTAAATTTAGAAACTCCCACTAATGGAAAATAGGGTTGTTTCAATGTCAACATTTTCCCCAGATGGTAGGCATATAAATGCATCTATATTTCACCCACATATACAGTCGCCCAACCATGCCGAATGCATTAGCTATGTAAATAATGGATGTGTTACCTTAAGCAATCTCACATTTCAGAGACCAAAATATTGTTGTCAAACTTTTACGTTAAATCAAAGATGTTTGAGAAATTTGCACACAGGCTGCTGCCGGATAAGTCAGACAGATACAGCGGGAACGCAACAGCTTGGGGAGAAAGTAATTTTAACAGCCTGGCAGCAGATTTAGATGTTAACCAAAGAAATACACAGCACGGAAACCTTCCCACCATCAGTAACAATTCAGAACAAAACAAAACCAAAGAGAGGTTTGAAGTGTCAATGGGGGAAACATGCAATAAGCGCAAACAAAGACAAAGGTTCAACCTTGCAAAGCTACGATCTCATTTCCATTTTTCCAGTTTAGATGCAATATAAATCATAAAAAAACAACTCTATCTGGGCATCTCAGATGCTCTGACACCACAGGGAAGTGCAAATAGAGATTAAAGTGTGTTGAAGGAGGAGCTAATCATTATACAGAAGTATGTAGTTGTGTGAATTGCGGATGAAGCAAGCAGGGGAGGATTTGCAGCAAATAAAAAAAAAGTGCAAATCCCTGACTAAAAGCCTACAACAACAACCCAAACAAACAGAAGAATGCCTACTGACAAGGCAATAATGTCACAGTTATCTATTATTAATTAGGAATCACAGCTGGTTGCCCAGAAATAGGCTGTTCTCGTTTGCCTCAGGATCTCCCTGTGTTCCATATTCATTATGATGTTTCAATGCCTGAATGATGACAGTGCTTTTCACTCTGAGCGAATATCTTCACCCGGTCTCTAATGCATCATTTAAACTGCATCCCTCTTAAAGATGCAATCCGTCAATACGGAGAGGCAAAAACGGCATAATGCTTAGTCTCTGTCTCAAATACAGCCTATCACCGCACTGTTCCTTGAGCTAATGGGTCGTCTTTGTAAGCAAGTAAAAGTTAAAAAAGGAGACCTGTGATATTCTGATCCCATGAAAATTAAAGTCTACTTTTTATAACATCTGTCAAGCTAACATCACAAGACTTGTCATTTAAAAAAGTAATCACACTTCAACATGCCACAAGATGTAATGTGTCATTCTGTTGCACAAAGATGAGCGATGCAGCAAAGTTTGAAATCTAACCTTAAAGGAGAAGTTCACCCAAATATAAATTCTGTCACTATTCATAAACCCTTGTGTAATACTTTCATTCTTCTGGGAAACGTGAAAGAAAATATTTATTTCAGTCTTTGTTTTTTGTCCATGAGTATTTTTGTCATAGCTGTGTAAACTTCTAAAGTGGAGAAAGGAAATGGCTATGAAAAAAAAAGATAATGTCACATCCATGTGAAGAAAAAGGAAATGGAAGTGACCTTCTTTAACTGTTTCAAGGCTTAACTCTGATGCTCATATGCCAATTGGTTAGATTTTGGCTTGCAAACAATTCTTTTTTTCAGAGAAAATCTGACCCGGTCCCATTGTTAATAATCCTCTTCATTTCTGGAGATGCAGATTACAAAAACCTGATTATTTGCTTACATTTTAATACACCCACACCTTAACATGTGCCCTTATTTCGAGATGATAAACAATATTTGGTTCTGTTCAAGCTAACATCACAAGTCTTGTCATTTAAAAACATAATCACACTTCAACATGCCACAAGATTTAATGTGTCATTCTGTTGCACAAAGATGAGGGATGCAGCAAAGTTTGAAATCTAACCTTAAAGGAGTAGTTCACCCAAATATGAATTCTGTCATTATTCATACACCCTTGTGTAATACTTTCATTCTTCTGGGAAACGTGAAAGAAAATATTTATTTCAGTGTTTGTTTTTGTCCATGAGCATTTTTGTGTGTAAACTTCTAAAGTGGAGAATAGAAATTGCTTTGAAAAAAGATAAAGTCACATCCATGTTAAGAAAAGAAAATAGATGTGACCTTCTACAACTGCTCATGTGCCAATTGGTCATATTTTGGCTTGCAAACAATTATTTTTCAGTGAAAATCTGACCCATTCCCATTATCAATAATCCTCCTTATTTCTGGAGATGCAGATTACAAAACCTGATTATTTGCTTACCTTTTAATCCACCCACACCTTAACACATGCCCTTGTTTGGAAACGATAAACAATAATCAGTTCTGTTACTGGTCATACAGGTTTGGCTCATCCGTAAACTAATAAGAAATATTTCTTCTCTAAAAAAAGACCAAACAGTCTGGTTGTAGAAGCAACTAATTATGACAACATAGGCTTATTCTGAAAATGTGGCCTTATATATATTTCTTTCTTATATATATTTGCCAGAAGTACGTATGGCTGCATTTCTTCCATGAAACGAAAGCTACGGGGTGGTACTGTATGATACTGTTCCTTTTCATGCTACCAGCTGACTGCTTACATCTATATGGATGGCTTTCCCACTGTTAGCAGTTTGTCCAGTGGCTCGCCACATACATCGGTGGACTTGAGACACAGAGGGGTTGACCAAATGTGATTGTTCGAATCTGGAGTAAAACGATTCCAGAAAGAAAGTAAGACAAAAACAAAAGCCAAAAAATTGAAATAAACGTTATTTCACAAAATAAACGGGGTACGTTTTCAGAATGAGTCTGGGTTGAATTATGACCCACAGTCCCATTTTTAAAGTGCTGATGTAAAAATAATGACAGGTTCTGTCCCTTACTATTTTTTTATTTGCAACTCATTAAATTTACACTTAAGTATTTGGCTTTATAGCATGATTTACATTACATTAGGCCTATGATTAAACCACACATTTAAACAATGTGTGTGTATTCACACTGAGATCAAATACATGACTGCAGCTACAGTATAACACAATTGGTTTTCTACCAATAAAGACACAACACAAATTCTGAATGTTCACACTGATAGAAGAACACATTGTATTAGTGATTGCCTTATAGTCGGGGAAATATTTTAGTAAATGTTCCTATTGTTTGGGTCATACTTCAGGAAAGTGAGACATTATCTGAACAGTCATATAGGTTGGAGGACAGGTTGCCTAATTATGATGGTCGAAAGAGAGAAGTCTGACTTTAATTACAGTATATGTGCAAATGTTTTTTGGTCCCACTTTATATCAAGTGGCCTTAACTACTTTGCACTTGCATCAAAAAAATAAATGTAATGTAATTACTGTGTTCATAATGTATTGACGTAATGGCATGCAGGTATTTAATCAATCACAAGTACAATGTAAAAACATGTATTTACATATTAAGTACATTGTAGCAAATGATTAATTTCAGTGTAAGTACATATTAATTAAGGCCACTTAATATAAAGTGACACCATTTTTTGTTTAATCAGCTTTTGTGCTTGGCCTAAAATAAAATAGTCAGGTGCGAATGGGCGAAAAAGGGTTTTGGTTCAACAATCCATTTAAAATTTGATCATGACCCAACTTATTTACAAATACACTGTCATTCATTCAATTATTCATTCATTCATTTTCTTTTCGGCTTAGTACCTTTATTAATCTGGGGTCACCACAGCGGAATGAATTGCCAACTTATCCAGCATATATTTTACGCAGCAGATGCCCTTCCAGCTGCAACCCATCTCTGGGAAACATCCATACACACTCATTCACACACATACACTACAGACAATTTAGCTTACTCAATTCACCTGTACAAATACACTGCAAAAAATCTTCTTTTATCTACAGTTTTTCTACTGCATTACATTTTATGCAACAAATAGCCCTCCTGTGATTTTTTTTTTTTATGTTCAACAGAGCAAGGAATTTTCCACAGTATTTTCAATAATATTTTTTTCTTCTTAAGAAAGTCTTATTTGTTTTATTTTGGCTAGAATAAAAGCAGTTTTAAATTTTTTAGGGCAATATTATTATCCCCTTAAGCAATATCTTTTTTACAATTGTCTACAGAACAAACCATCATTATACAATGACTTGCCTAATTAACCTATAGTTAAGCCTTTAAAATGCACTTTAAGCAGCATACTAGTATCTTGAAAAGAATCTAGTGAAATATTATGTACTGTCATGATGGTATCATGGTCATCATGTTTAGAAATGTGTTGAAGAAACTTTCCGTTAAACAGAAATTGGGGGAAAAGGTTAACCCCCCAAAAATTCAAACAGTTATTCATCCAATTAAAAATGTATCCTTCATTTCAGTTTATTTATTTATTTTATTTTTCAAGTGATATATTTTTAGTTCAAAATAGATAAATATAAATGTTTTTGATTAAGAGCGGGCGATGCAGTGGCGCAGTAGGTAGTGCTGTCACCTCACAGCAAGAAGGTCGCTGGTTTGAGCCTCGGCTGGGTTAGTTGGCGTTTCTGTGTGGAGTTTGCATGTTCTCCCTATGTTCGCGTGGGTTTCCTCCGGGTGCTCCAGTTTCCCCCACAGTCCAAAGACATGGCGTACAGGTGAATTGGGTGTGCTAAATTGAGCGTAGTGTATGTGTGTGTGAATAAGTGTGTATGTGTTTCCCAGTGATGGGTTGCAGCTGGAAGGGCATCTGCTGCATAAAACAAATGCTGGATAAGTTGGCGGTTTATTCCGCTGTGGCGACCCCAGATTAATAAAGGGACTAAACCGAAAAGAAAATGAATGAATGAATGAATGAATGAATGAATGATTAAGAGCTCAACTAAGAAACACTTGTTTTGACAAATATAAAGGTTACTCACACAGGCCAGTGCATGCATTTTAAACAGAGGCTCAATCTGCTTTGTACTTTCATTGGCTCAAGTGATCATATTTAGATATGAAACAATTACCCAATAATTTTTGTTTAATTGGATGAATGGGCATTTTATGGTAATTGTTGTTTTGATTAAAGCTCTATCTTCCTGTTTAGAACAAAAAGAGAATTTAAATTAATGGACTTTCTTCAACAAGACAAATGTGTTTTGTACCAGGTTATATAATATTGTTCTCATGAAGATAGAAAATACTGCTTAAGGCAATTGTTTTTTCAAGTGATCAAGTGATAAAATGTAGATCCATTCCAATACTTTTTTATTGGATGGATGAAAGCTTTTTTCCAGTGTATACAGGGGGGCTAATAATTCAGGAGAGCTAATAATTCTGACTTCAGCTGTACATCAACATGACATCTGCAATATTCAATGGGCACCATTGTTCCGATTATCCAATACAGCAAATGCAATATGTGAACCAGTGTGTATAGACCTACAGTATATCTTAAATGGAATCTCTATGTACAACTTCCTCACATTCAGTTCTAGATGGAGATGTGGCCACAGTCATTAGTGCCAATTGTGTCTTTCAGTGACAACGGCTCTGCGAGGAACCTTAATAAGTTGGTCTTTTTTTTTTTTTTGCCTGCCATTTATATCGGAGCAACAGAGGGACAAAAACAATCACCAAAATTAGAAAGCATAAACACACTGGAGCCGGAAAGAAGAAACGAGAGTAAGAAGTGTTTGCGAACTCAGACAGCGGAAGAGTCTTGCTGTAACAGTTGCTCAGAGCAGATGGAGCTTTAGTGTCTCAAAACAACGTCTGTCTCTTTCTTCATCATAAATGTTCAGATAGCTCGCGATTGTGTTTGAGTCATCCGTTTTAATGGGTCTAGCTTGATTCTTAAAAGAATCTAGCGCTTTTTTGTCTTTTTACGATCTTTATCCCTCTTTTTCCTTACTTGCGCAGTCAGATTATTAGATGAGCTCTAATTTGTCTGATCAATTAGAACTGCATGAAGACGGAGGATCATTTATATTCATTTAGCAAAAAAGAAGCCAAGTTCTCTCTCAGTGTCATTGAAAAAAAAAACATAATTACTGTTTTCTTTTCAGAGAACACATTAACAAGCATCACCTTTGCAGATTTGCTTCAAATATAATAGAGACATGAAGTTAAATGTCAATTTTAATGGAAATTAAAAGTATAGTTCACCCATAAAATAAAAATATGTCATTATTTACTTATCCTTTAGGTTTTTGTTCTATTGAACATAAAAGAAGATGTATTGAAGAATGATGGAAACTTGTAGCCATAGACTTTCATAGCATTTGTTTTTTCCAACTATGAAAGTCAATGGTTACAGGTTTCCAACATTCTTCAGTATATTGGAAAACTGTAGCTATTGACGTCCATAGTATTTGTTTTTCTAACTATGGAAGTCAATGGTTACAGGTTCCCAACATTCTTCAATATATTGGAAACCTGTAGCCATTCACTTCCATTGTATTTGTTTTTTCCTACTATGGAAGCCAATGGTTACACGTTTTCAACATTCTTCAATATGTTGGAAACCTGTAGCCATTGGCTTCCATAGTATCTGTTGTTCCTACAATGGAAGTCAATGGTTACAGGTTTCCAACATTCTGCAAAATATTGGGAACCTGTAGCCATTAATTTCCAAAGCATTTGTTTTTCCTACTATGGAAGTCAATGTTTACAGGTTCCTAACATTCTTCAATATATTGAAAACCTGTAGCCACTGACTTCCATTGTATTTGTTTTTTTGTAATATGGAGGTCAATGGTTACAGGTTTCCAACATTCTTTATATATCTGAAACCTGTGAGCATTGACGTCTATAGTATGTTTTTCCTACTATGGAAGCCAATGGTTACAGGTTTCCAACATTCTTCAATATATCGGAAACCCGTAGCCATTGACCTCCATAGTATTTGTTTATCCTACTATGTAAATCAATGGTTACAGGTTTCTAACATTCTTCGATATATCAGAAACCTATAGCCATTGACTTCCACTGTATTTGTTTTTCCTACTATGGAAGTCAATGGTTACAGGTTTCCAACTTTCTACAATATATAATAAACCTGTAGCCATTGACCTCCATAATATTGGTTTTTCCTACTATGGAAGTCAATGGTTACAGGTTTCCAACATTCTTCAATATATCTTCTTTTCTGTTTAACAGAACAAAATATGACAGAATATTCTTTTTTGGTGAACCCTTTAACTTAATTCTGCATTACTCATTTAGCTGTACTATCAGTATTATTTTGGAAACCGTAATCATGCCTACGATGCCCTTAAATACTCCCTCCATAGACAGCACACAAAATTCTGAAGCAGATCATGTGTTTATGTGTGCAGAAATAAATCTGAATATAAATCTGAATAATAACAGTACAGGCTTATTATGATAAGCACAAAAAGCAACATAAGACACAATGGTAGTGAACAGAAGTCGCTGCCATTTTCAGCAACACAAATGTGCAAATGACTGTATTACAGTCTTCTGTAATCATGAAAAAGCATGTCGTATTCTCCTGCTTGTCTATGAAATGGTAACATAACTGGCAGTCAGGCATAATGAATATAAAAAGGACCCTGTTGTGTGTCTGTCAGACATATGAATGCGTACGCCAGTTTTCCACCTGCATGGGCTCTTATGAATCTCTTTCTCTCTTTGTCTCAGTCTATTCAGCTGAAATCCTTCAAGTGACCTCAGACACAGAAGTGCACTCATGTTACAGAAATGCTACACTGAAGCAGGATACAGGATACTAGTTTGAAAGTGTGGAGTAAATTAAACATAATATGCCATTTTCACCCATATGATAGAGCTATTAATTATTAAAAATTAGCAGTATCTAGTGCAGTATATAGTTTAAGTCGGGATAAAACAGAATTTTTTTCCTTATTGTGATATATATTGGAATGAAAGTTGAAAATCTGATTTTTAAAAGAAATGTAAGGGGGCTTGATTCTATCCTTCGGGAATTGATCGGATCGTTGATAAATTGTGGCAAATCACAGATTACAGATTACTCTTCACCAGACATACCACCAGCACCCTCACATTGTTGAGAATGTTTTATTGAGGAGCCTGGCGATGACAAGAACAATGAATCACCATGTATTTATTAAATTTCGAATCACTTCCTTCCACTAAAGGAACAGACAAACACCAAAGATTACAAGGGCACATTAATAAAAAATTCAGATGCACAGGTGAATCATTTTTAATAATAAATTATTTGTAATAATATATCATACACATATATAATTTATAATTAATCATATACATTAATTCATAAAAAAATATCACCTGCACATTGTCATTTCATTATGATTTTATTGGTATTTCATTGTGATTTTAACTAGAACTAAAACTGTTTTAAAAAATGTCAATTGAAGTGTGTGTGTGTGTGTGTGTGTGTGTGTGTGTGTGTGTGTGTGTGTGTGGTGTGTGTGTGTGTGTGTGTGTGTGTGTGTGTGTGTGTGTGCGTGTGTGTGTGTGTGTGTGTGTGTGTATGTGCACCTTGTATTTCTTGTATTTCACCTTGTATTTTTTTGTGGGGACATTTAGGTAAATTTGCAACCCAGGCTGCTTCTGATTATAAACCCCTTTATCCATTTCTGGAGAGCCCCAAATATGTCCCAGGAGGTATGTTTTATTTAGCAGTTTTTGTTTTTGCGAATCCACCAGAGGCCGCTGTGTACGCTTTTTCCGGTCTCAAATTTCTCTCGCGTGTGCCATGTTGCCTGCTGTTGAGGCAACATGGCACAGAGGCCGCTGTTGACTGACTGACTGACCGACTGAGTGACTTTGCTCTGCGTCTCAAATCCTCCGACGTACTCAGCGAGCCACTGGACAAACTGGTAACAGTGGGAAAGCCATCCATACGGAGGTAAGCGGTCAGCTGGTAAGTGCGAAAAGGAACAATGTCATACAACCCTGTAGCGTTTGTTTTAAAGACAAAATGCAGCCATACAGTACGTTCCTCTGGCTACAAAATTAGCAATCTCCAGAAATGTATATAGGGCTACGTTTTCAGAATGTTAAAATTTTGACCATGTGGGGACATTTTTTTCTCTCCATAAGGTAATGGCTCATGAATCAGTATTTTGAAAATCTACTTGAGGGTTGGGTTTAGGAATAGGGCTGGGGTTAAGTTGCCCTAACTTAATCTTTATAGTTACCGCAACTTAACGCTTCTATTTCTCGTAACATAATTTTTCTAGTTCTTATAACTTAATCGTTTTCAAGTGACCACAACTAGTTTTTTTCTATTTATTGTAAACTAATTTTTATTAGTTACCAAAATTATTTTTTTCTATTTTTCATAACTTATTTTTTTCTATTTACTGCAACTTATTTTTTTCTAGTTCTTGTAACTGAATTTTTCTATCTCGTAGAACTTATCGTAACTTAAGTTTTATAATTACCCCCACCTAACTTTTGTAGTCCTTAATACTAAATATTTCTAGATACGAGGCAGCGTGGTGGCACAGTGGGTAGCACGATTGCCTCACGGCAAGAAGGTCGTTGGTTTGAGTATGGGTGTTTCCCAGTGATGGGTTGAAGCTGGGCATCCACTGCGTAAAACATATGCTGGATAAGTTGGCGGTTCATTCCGCTGTGACGACCCCTGATTAATAAAGGGACTAAGCCGAAAAGAAAATGAATGAATGAATATTTTTTAGATACTTCTAGTGGTTCGTGTTAACTAATGTTAACTATCATATTACTATATTTGTAAGTTTACATTAACAAAGATTTAGTATTGCTGAACAAATATATTGTTCATTGTTATGACATGTTATCTAATCCATTAACAAATTCATTAGAGCACATGTGTCAAACACAAACTGTTGTAATATAAGTAAGTTATCATATTACAACAGCTTTTATATATTATAACAGCTTGATATGTTAATGTTTACTTACACATGCTCTAATGTGCAGGTGACAAAGCCAGTTCCTGGAGGGCTGCAGCTCTGCACAGTTTAGTTCCAACCCTGCTTCAACACACTTACCTGTAGGTTTCAAACAAAGCCTGAAGGACTTAATTAGTTTGATCAGGTGTGTTTAATTAGGGTTGAAACTCAACCGTGCAGAGCTGCAGACCTCCAGGAACTGGATTTGTCACCTGCGCATTAGAGCATGTGTAAGTAAACATTAACATATCAAGCTGTTATAATATATAAAAGCTGTTAACTTACTCATATTACAACAATTTTTATATATTATAACATCTTAATATGTGAGTTTACATTGATAAAGATAAAGTAATGCTTAAGTGATGTGTTGTTTATTGTTAAATCATGTTAACTAATGCATTTACTAATGTTAACTAATGCAACCTTATCGTAAAGTGTTATCCATAAAGTATATAATCAGCTTTTATCAGTAAACATTTCATTCAGAAAATAAAGGTAAGGTGTATCTGGAAATTGGCAGGGTTAGACCCTCTCTATTCTCAGATAAACAATTCCCTGAAACTGAGAGGAGGGCTAGAACATTTGCACACAACCACTGATAATGAGTGCCAATTACAGAGGAGACTAGGTGAGATAATGAGCATTTAGCCGCATTCATGACGCTCAGAGAATGAGGAGAGCCTATCAAAGAGAACAAAGTCAAGCTGAAAGCTCAGTGAAACTAAAGAGAAACACTGACAGGGACAGGGAGATTTTAAACAGAGTGAACCCGCTCAAGTGAACCTTTCAGGAGCAACTAAAGCGGAACTGATGAGAATATTTCAGACGCTCCGCAAGGTAGGAGGGAAAAACGCTCTTGACGTTTGTCAAAATTTCGCAGTCTGAAGGTTTTCGGTGGCGCATCATGAACTGCCGAGCATAATCCGATCTGTTTCTCAAGCTCAGTCAGGAACACACATTTCCAAGAACAAATCAGACTATTATGTTGTAAGTTCAAAGACTTTTCACCTCTGAATTTATAAATCTGACTGTTAAAGATGTGAACAACAAGTCATAAATATTTTATGACATTTGGGTTTTGTGCATCACAAAGTAGCAGAGTGAGAACAAGGTGTACAACTGCGTTGCCAGATACTGTCTATTAACTTTTTCCACAAAAGTTCACAATGTTCTGACTGATTCCACCGAGTATTTGTTATATTCAAGGGTGAATCACAATCTGATTTTCACTGTGACACAAAAAAGCTTGTTAGCTGGAATATAAAGCAAAAATGTAATATTTAATAATTTAGTAGCCTGGCGGCATGGTGGTGCTGTGGGCAGCACTGTCGCCTCACAGCAAGAAGGTCGCTGGTTCGAGCCTCGGCTGGGTCAATTTCCATTTCTGTGTGGAGTTTGCATGTTCTCCCTGTGTTTGCGTGGGTTTCCTCCGGAAAATATGGCTAACTGGAACAAAATATAAGGAATAATTAAAAAATAATATTTGAATTACAGTTTTTCTTAGTCACATCCATTTCTCAGATCAGAACTGAAATTCTCAAAACTATCTTCACATCGTGTCACTTGTGCAATTCAACAGCAGATTCTCATTACTTTGAACAAGCTTTTGTACATCCATGCAAATGATTATGTGCAATTCTCTGCTCTTTCCTACCGTAGTTGCTTATGTCTTGTTGATCAAAATGTTTTATTTTGGTCTCTGTTGAATAGTCTCTCCCCCACAACATTTAATCTTTTGTTCATGGCATAAGTCTTTACATGCAAAATGGCTGAACACGTTGTCATAATATTTTGTCACAATGCATTTTTCTATACACTTCTATTAGATTTTTTTTTCTAAATCCATCTACAATTGGTCAATTTCTCCCAGGTGAATCTTGACTTTTCCAAATGTAGGTGTGTCTCAAAAGAGATTCCTATGTTTACATTTCTACATTTGTTTTGAGTTTTCTTTGTGCTATGAAGTGCTGTCTTTTTCTTTCTGTATCACAATGACATGATTTGCCAACGAATTACAGTACAAAGAGCAAAAAAATAAATAAAATTGCCACAGTTAACATCAGAACAGCCCTCCAGAGTACACTGTTATATCGACAACATGTCTTATCCACACACAATGGCACAAGGACTTTTAATTCTGATGGCACTGAGACAGTCATTGACACAGAAATGTAGTTTTGAGAGATGAACTGAGGATTTTGAGCAAGAGACTGGCTTTTGCTGGCAATCCATGGTGTTTTGCTATTTGTACGTTTTAAGAAATTCACGTACTGTTTTGCAAAATTTCAATTCTTATCTGAGAAATGTACCAAAGTGACTGAGAAAAACTGTAATAGTATATTATGAAAATGTGGCTCCATTTCAATGCAAACAATATATTTATTTTATCATTACCACATATTAATATAGGCAAATGAAATGTTAATATTAAACAATACGGCTAAATTCAAATGGCAAAAAATGTATATTACAGTTTTTCTCAGTCGCTTTGGTGCATTTCTCACAACACTATTTTCATTTGCACAACAGTTAATGCATTTCTCAAAACAATTACTACAAACTACAAAACTTGGTTGATAACCTGCAAAAGCGTGTCACTTGCTCAAAATGGATGGCTTATTCCTCAAAAGCAAGTATTCATGTCAATAAAAGTGTCGGTGTTATCAAGATGAAAAGTCCTGCCACCATTGTTTATGAACAAGATAGTCATATAGCTTTGTCATGTTTTCATTATGACAGTTTACTCTCTACATTCTTTTCAATGCAAAAAAGTCAGATTTTGGTGACACTTTACATTTTACATAACAGCCATTTGAAAACTACAGTAAAGTTAGACATCACTGCATTTAGTGAGATATCTGAGTACAAGACACTGAATATGTTTCACATTTTTACTGCATTTGCTCTTTGCAATTCTAATTTATTCACAGCATTGTGCAAAAGAATAAATACACCCTTATTTACAATAAACATAAACTTCCTTAGGGTAGAGCTGTGCACAACTGTAAACAATATTGCAGTACATACTGGAACTGAACCTACAACATACACAGGTCTGAAAATCATTCATGAAATTGTTCAATTTAGAAGACATTTTCAGGGGAAAAAAATGATTTAAAGATTTTTATAAAATTAGCTTGAACATTTGTGTATGTAATGACTTAAGCAATGAAATGAGGACTATTAGTTTTATATGGAATAAATATTCAGCATTCACAAGTTTTGTTAATTTTGACTGACATGACATAAGCGAACGATAATGTTATAAACAGCAGAGAGTTGTATGAAAGCAACTGATCCATGTCCAAAAGCATCAGCAATTTGTTGGAAGGAATGAGAAACTGCCACTATGATGTGCACAAATGACTAATTGTTTTGAGAAATGCAGTAACTGTTGTGCAAATATAAATAGTGTTGTGAGAAATGCACCAACGCGACTGTAACTGTAACATTCAGCAGCCCTAAAATGCACATGGATGGAGGGATGGATGGATGGGCAAGACTAACTAACAGACAGACAGACAGACAGACAGACAGACAGACAGACAGACAGATAGACAGATAGATAGATAGATAGATAGATAGATAGATAGATAGATAGATAGATAGATAGATAGATAGATAGATAGATAGATAGATAGATAGATAGATAGATAGATAGATGTTCAATCTGCATTGGAAAACCATGATAAAATAGAGAATAAGACAAAGGAAAGTGAGTGAGTGGGTGATACAATTAAAAATGCAAAACCCTATCACCTCCTATTAACTGCATATTAATACCTTTAAATATCATCTATCAAATTGTTATCATTGCTTAGATAATAAATAATAATTTCTGCTGCTCTGGTTACTTAAATAGCTATGAGAACGAGCTAGTCAGAGAAAATGTATTAATAAGAAACTTCTGTAAGGGTAGATTTTCTTGCCAGCTTTCTCAGGTATCAAATTAAAAGCTCAAGATTGCAGTGGAGAAACAAAGCCCCTGCCTGAACTCCATCTCTCTCTCAGCGCAGTATCAAATATAAAAACCTCTTCAGGGAAACTCAGGAAAGACGGATGACCCCGTTACACACAGCAGATTTTCCTATTATAATTCAAGGTGCATTCAATGAGTCGGGGCCTGTGAATTCATCACAGCGGTTCACAATATCCCGCTTACAGATAAAGACGGGAGATATGGACTTAAAACTATTTTCTGATATTTTTTCGGGTATTTATTGCGATAACGATATAAATAGCGGTAATTCACATGTATCCACTGAGAGACATAATAAAAGTCTTGTATCTTTAGAGAGAGAAGTTTTATCTCTTCTATTTTTAATTTAGTATTTATTGAAATAGTTTGGCCTGGGAGGTTGGCGGCGTGTTTGTTTGAATAACACAGCTGAGAACTGGTGTTCTGTCGATTTGTCCTACCATGTCTGATTGTCCTACCTCCCATTCAAAAAGTAGGTAGCACATTTTGATGATGCAATATGATACCCATCATATTTAGCTACCAGTGTTAATTTTAACGTGGAGTAGATTTAAACCTGTAACATCACCCTTACCTACCTAATCCCTAACCCAACCTTAAAACCATTCAAATACAGTGTTGGTAGCATAATCTGATGGGTAGGATAAAATGTCAGGACACCGGGTTAGTAACTGTACTGTTGTGTTAGTAACTGTACTATGGACCGGGTTTCAGGCAGCCGCTGTGATCGGATACTATACCAAAGTTGGCATCCCGGAGGTGTTACAGACTGTACCAAGAAACAGAGGTCGGGGGGCAGGGTGAAATTACAGAGAAATAACAAAACGGGAGGGTGGTGGGAGATGGGTCTGAAATTTCAGGTTATACGGGTAAAACTTGACATGTATGATCTAAAGGCCCAATCTCATGTTTATCCCTTAACCCCTGAATTATAATAAATTAATTATATTAATAAAATTACTAGTAAATAAGTAATAAATAATTTAGAAGTTAAATGTAAATACAGCATTTAAAATATTTAAAATAATATACTGTTTTTGAACAATTCTATAGGTTAAGTAACTGAATTAATTTGCTGTACTTCCTTAGTTGCAATACAACAACTATATATATATATATATATATATATATATATATATATATATATACACTGAAGAAAAAATGTGTTGAATTGAATGTCTTGAATTTAAACAAACAGATTAAATTTAGTAACGTTTAAATTAATTTGTTTGTTTAAATTCAGCCCCAAAAAATCGTTTACAAACACTTAACTTCAAAAAAGAGTAATTTATATATATATTAAATATATTTATATATTACTATAGTGCTTTAAATGTGCAATACAGGGCGATGCAGTGGTGCAGTAGGTAGTCCTGTCGCCTCACAGCAAGAAGGTCGCTGGTTTGAGCCTCGGCTGGGTCAGTTTGCGTTTCTGTGTGGAGTTTGCATGTTCTCCCTGAGTTTGCGTGGGTTTCCTCAGGGTGCTCTGGTTTCCCCCACAGTCCAAAGACAAACAGTACAGGTGAATTGGGTAGGCTAAATTGTCCATAGTGTATGGTGAATGAGTGTTTATGGATGTTTCCCTGAGATGGGTTGCAGCTGGAAGGGCATTCGCTGCGTGAAACATGTGCTGGATAAGTTAGCGGTTCATTAATAGCAGCCACTGTGGCGACCCCAGATTAATAAAGGGACTAAGCCAAAAAAGAAAATGAATGAATGAATGTGCAATCCGGGATTTCTAGATTTTTTTTTTATTTTGCTGTCAAGTAAAATTTGTTTCATATCATCATATTAATTGTAAATAACCGAACTTAACAATTGCCTCATATGCCTCATTGGCAGTTTTGCTTTAATTTAAAAGAGAAATTGCTTAGATGTAGCTGAGCTTCTTTTGCCATGTAGCTTTTACCTTAGTTTGCTACATTTCCTATAGTTAAGCTTTTATTTTTATTTTATTATTTTCCTATAGCTAAATTTTTAATTAGAATAACTAATAGCTTAGCTCACTACATTTACCAAGTAGCCCAACACTGCACTCCCCTGATATTATGAAGTGATTTTGGAGTATATCTGTGATCATAAGTATATCTCTTTGTAAACAAGCTCATACACTTCCAAAACTGTATACATTTACTCATGCATAGACTGGTATTTCATTGCACTGTAGAGTCAACAAACAAACCAGCTCCAGATTGTAGAAGCAGATTCCAGATTGTATCGAGTATCGCCTTGACTTATTGTTCATTCTTTTTGTAGGGAGAATATTTACTGAAATATTGCAAACATTAAAGTATCGACCATCCCAACAGAGCCAACATGCAGCAGAACGTCAGAGATTGGAGATGCTGCATTGATTCTTTTCTGAGTAATTTACCTAAGGATGACAATGGTGTAGACAAAGCCCAAACCAGGATGTGATGTCTTGTTTAACGAGGGTTTGCAGTGGAAGAGATGCTTTTAGAAAGACATGAATAAGGATTGGAAGAAATGCAGTCAATTGAAAAGACAAGACAGGAAGAGAAAGGGCACAAATATTGGAATCTGTTTTAGGTTTGCATTAGATTTCTCTCTCATTATTCATTAGTTTTACATAAAGTGATGGCTAAATGTTGAAATATACAGTACATATATTGAAAGGACCTTCATATTAATTCCTTATGCTTCAAACAATAGCTTTAACGATATAATTAGCTCCCAACTGGCTTCCACCTATTAATCATTAAAATAACTGCTGCATTGTCTAGATAACAATCGCAAATAAATCTATATACTGTATAAGTCTACATCAGGTCTACAGATCATGCTGAGAAAAAGAGGAACTCTTGGCACTAATTAGCAGCTTTTCAACTTGTGATTAAATCATAAAAAGAACGGCATGCCTTCAATTCAGACATGAAAGATAGAGCAAACAATTGCAATTAGTACCGTGCATAGACAATATGTGCTTTACCAAACCTTTTTTTAAAGTGCCTTTTTTTAAGCCAGCAACATAAAATTGCTAAAATAACAATTGTTTCCAAACAAGTTTCCCAACCATTCTTGATTATGCCGTGGAAAACAAGGAACTATAGAATACTGAATTGATATTGTGCTGTTTAAAATATTATTTTTGCTATTGAGAAGCGAGTTAATTAAGGGTCAGAATTGTATTATCATTAAAGGGCAATTATCCTCCCTCTGTGATTGATTTCCAGGATTATTTTTATTTTTTTAAATGTTTAACTCATGATAAATCTGAATAAGGGTGGCATGGTGGCTCAGTGGTTAACTTTATCATCTCACAGCAAGAAGGTTGCTGGTTCGAGTCCTGGCTGGGCTAGTTGGCATATCTGTGTGAAGTTTGCATGTTCTCTCTGTGTTCATGTGGGTTTTCTCCGGTTGCTCTAGTTTTCCCTATTGTCCAAACACATGCAGTATAGGTGAATTGGATGAACTAAATTGGCTGTAGTGTATGAGTTTGTCTGTGAATGCGAGAGTGTATGGGGGATGCGAGAGAACATATGCCGAAATAGTTGGCAGTTTATTCCGCTGTGGCAACCCCTAATAAAAAAAGGGACTAAGCTGAAGGAAAATGAATGAATGAATAAATCTGATTACTATAAGTTGCCAATAACAATTTTAAAGTGTATGTAAATTATATATCTAAAAAAGAACCTCATTACAGGGAAGGACAATAAATATCAGATCTTTAGCAGACTGTAATGATCACCAGCAATCTAGGGACTGTAGATTGTTGGTGAACTACACACACACCACATGAACTACAACTATCAGAATGCTTTGCGACAATCAACACCTGACTCAGCTGATGGTCATTTGGACACACAAGTGTTTTTTGTTGCTCTCATGATGTCTGTGTGTTTCCTGGTTTGTTTTGCCTTGTTTTAGTTTTGTCTTGTTTTGTTTTAGTTTTTCATTAAACTGCTGCACTTGGATCCACACTTTGTTTTTCTCCTCTGCACTACACACAGGACCGTAACACAGACCTTTAATTAGATTCAGTTTTTAGAAAGCAGCACAAGACAGTAAAATTATAAAATGGGGCTAAATTAAAATGTTAATATATATTGCTGCGCTAAAATGTTTTCAGTTTTACAGAAAGAGAATTTTACAATGAGATTAAGTTACTATTCTTTAAAAAATGTATACATTCAAATGTAACATTATTCTTATTAATGTTTTAACTTAATATTAACATTGGCAGCCCTAAAATACATTTCATTTTGGGGGGAAAAGCACAGCAATATTTTATAAAAAATTAATTGAGATAAACTGAATTAAAAAAAAAACAGATATATTTTTCATTAATATATTAACTGCATATTAACTTTGGCAGCCCTAAAATATGCACTGAATAATTAGAATGCCAAAATTTGGCTCCACTGAAATCCATTAAAAATAGATATTTCATTATTATCTTGAGTGCATTTTAACAAGCAGCTCTAATAGTACATTCAGTATTTTTTGCACACCCTCTTGATATTTGATCTGAATACTGTAAAAATAATAGTTAAAGGTGCTGTATGTAAGTTTTTGACTCTTCTAAAAAATAAAAATACCATAATATGTTTGCAGATATTTAAGAAACATGCTAAGTGAACTTTCTTGTTTATCTGAAAAATAATGCTGAAGATATTCAGCTTTGAAAATGTGAGTTACATGTACATACCAGATCATCTGTCTTTGCTTTGGTCCCTTTAACTCAGCCAATGTCAGTTTGCCCAATTATATTTCAGCACTGCGGGTTGCCTTTTTGGAAGACAGCGTATTTGATTCAGTCAGTCAGAAAGGCTCTCAAAAAGTGTGTCTGAACCCAAAATGCGACCTCCAAAATGAGACGCAGATTCAGAGTTCCACATAAGGTGGTAATTAGTTAGTAAATAATATGAATATTACTAATATAAACATTAGGTAAGCTGGTTACATTGTAACCCCATGTCCTAACAACACGTTACAATTACAACAGATTACTACAGAAGTTTGAATACAGCCATTCAGAAGCCCCGAATAGTGCACTTACTGCACTCCAACAAAATGGTAAGGTTTTAATCTAATTAATACATATTAAATCTCTTTAACTTTATTAAATGTACATGCTGAATCACTGATATGGGTTGGCTTGCACTGAGTCACAGTTCTAAAGTAAAATTTTAAGGAGTTTTATTTTTAAGAACTGAGGTGAACTATCTGCAGCTGCTTTCAGTAGTATGACAATAAATGTCATGTACAATGGCATTCAAATTCACATTATTAGCATTTCATACTGAATAAAGCACATAGGGTGTACCTGAGGTAAACATTGTCAGTTTATCCTGTTGTTCAGCTGTGAGAAATAGAAGCCGTTTCTAATATACCAATTTCAGGTGGTGGTTAGAATAGAAACTCCTTTTAATATGGAAAACATTCCTCGCATGCCATTGCTTCTATTTAGAACACGGTTTAAATCAGCCTGAAGGCTCGATAATATGGCTCCTGTTGGTGTAGTAAATCTGGCAACCTGCGCTATGTTTTGAACAAGGCATGCAATACCTAGTTCAACCACTGGGTGTCAAACTTACATACTGTTTCTTCAATGTTAATTAGTAAAATCATGTCTACGTTTGAAGAAACAACATGTCATAATCTGGTTACACAGACACACAAAAACATTTTATTACCACTTTTGTACTCCATTTTGGGGACATTTTTGTCAAAGTCGCTATTAATTTTCAACACTTTCAACACAGTCTGTATACAGTAAACCTATACTGCTGTTTAAACATTACATTTAAAAGTCTGTATTATTCCAGGCTTTAATGTTGAGAGAGCAGTGCTAATTTATGCAGAATATGGAAGCAGGCATCAAGCCTTCCATTAGGAGACATTCTGATGATGCATAATGAAGTATTTTGCATGACGATGCCAAACAGGTAAAACAGAGGTGAGAAAATAGCTGCAGTTTTCCATCAAACATCAGCTGCTGCTTGTCCTTTTGAACCCCATGAGAGTTGCAACGGCTCCAATAACAAATAAATAAATAAATAAAAAAACACACACTGGTGAATATTTTACAGTCCTGTTTTATCTTATGGTCCCAGAATGCTTAAAGGTGGTCATACATCTTGATTCTGCTGTGTATTATCATTTCATAACAATATTTTCATCCATTCCTTCGCTGTGCAGGTTGATTTGAGTGTTTCGCAACTTGAAAAGTGTTAATCCCAGCACAACTCACTCTGAATGTGTAATGAATTAATAAATCTTATTCAATAACTGTGAATAAGTTTGCACTGAAAATCTGAGAATGCATACCCAAAAATCACAGATTATTTGGCTTCAAGTCATCCTAGGAAGTTTTGTATTTATGATTTAACAATTACAGTGTTTTAAGAGAAACTGAATTGGGGCATGCGAGAGATCTGCAGAGTGGACGGCAACATCAACAACCTGAGGTATGAAGACATTTGTGCTGCCCATTACATTCCAAACCATAGGAGAGGGCAAATTCTCCAGTAGGGTAGCGCTCCTCATACTTCAGCCTCCACATCAAAGTTCCTGAAAGCAAAGAAAGTCAAGGTGCTCCAGGATTGGCCAGCCTAGTCACCAGACATGAACATTATTGAGCACGTCTGGGGTAAGATGAAGGAGGAGGCATTGAAGATGAATCCAAAGAATCTTAATGAACTCTGGGAGTCCTGCAAGAACGCTTTCTTTGCCATTCCAGATGATTTTATTAGTAAGTTATTTGAGTCAATGCAGAGGTGCATGGATGCAGTCCTCCAAGCTCATGGGAGTCATACACAATATTAATTATTTTTTCACTGCACCATGGCTTTATATTCTATACTGTACATTATTTCTGTTAAGTGACAAAGTCAAAGTCAGACCTTACTGTTCTCATTAAATAACTTTAAATCAAGGCATGATCATATTTTATTTTGTTACAATAAGCGTAACCTAGAAGCCTTTGCCTTTCATATAAGCCACCTCTGATACCAAATGATCAACTAGTAGTCAAGTTATTATTTGTTGTTCCTAAAACTTGGATAAGCGACAAGACTTTTGTCAGGTTTTGTAAAGTCTTGGCTTGGACGGTATCCAAATTTTGATACCATCAAATCCTGTATTAGTGCATTGTTTTTTATGATGGTATAACGGTATTGAAACTGACACTGTTGCTATTTTTAGATCCTGCGGTATACCATATTATCGTATTACCACCCAAGCCTAGTACAGTCAAGCCCAAAATTATTCATGAATCTGGCAAATTCTGACTTAAAGTTACTTTTATTCTTTTATAAGTTTTTTGGGCCTGAAATAACACAGGATTCTCCTAAATAATAATAATAATAATATGATTTACAAGAGGCATCATTGTGGACAAAATATTTCTTTAAGTAAAAAATATTTCTAGAAGTAACTTTAAGTCAAAACTTGCCAGGGGTATGAATAAAGTCAGACTTGACTAAATAACAAATGAGTTTTATGAAGTTTATAAAAAAAATCACACTAGATGCTGAATTATGGGACGCAATGCAAAAACATGTACTAAACACTTAATCAACAGTTTACATCTGTTTATTGCCTCGTTACAAACATAAACTGCAAATTTCACAATATACACATCAAACTAACATAAGATACAGTTCTGTTGAGCTGCGAAGAGATAGGATGCAGTAACACTGACTTACTCCAGAGCTGATGGCTGATGGCAAGCATATTAATGATCTTGTGAGTTATGGTAGAGTTTGTTTTTTGTTCGGATTGGTTTTTCACTGGAATTTTACTGGTCTATGTATGCCATTAAAATGTACTGAACTCTTAATATTCAGCTATGCCTAGGTATATCCAGATTTTCATTCGATACCACCTTTAAATCAAAATTATGCCCATTTACGCAAATCCATAAAAATGACCAAAAACAAGACTGTAATATGAATGTGTTTTTGGTAATCGGACGGACGGACGGACGGACGGACGGACGGACGGACGGACGGACGGACGGACGGACGGACGGACAGACAGACAGACAGACAGACAGACAGACAGACAGACAGATAGATAGATAGATAGATAGATAGATAGATAGATAGATAGATAGATAGATAGATAGATAGATAGATAGATAGATAGATAGATAGATAGATAGATATACCAATGCACTTGCTGGGGTCTCCTATTTACCTCCATTAATTTCCCCCCTGAATGAATCAATAAATGTATAAATAGTTTACACATTCCATATCTTAATATATATATTGTACATGCTGGTCAAAATGCTTCTGTCCTTCTGTTCATATTTCATTCCCTCACGCTGCCAGTCAGCTCTTAACTGCCTCTGTAATTACACCCTCTTCAAGTGTTCAGCAGCTTTCTAACTGGAGGATGTGTTAAGATGCATGACATTAAGTGATTTTTTTTTCACGGCGAGTAATTGAGGAGAAGAATGTCTGTAATTTAGCATCCACTTCTCTCTACTCTTCACGCATACCATATATATAGATTGTAAACAGGAAGGACTGAGATATTGGGATCATATTAGTCCTTTGTCATATAATTCCAGAGACAGACATGTTTTTTCTCCCCTCTGCCCCAACTTAAAATTTCACATCATTGATTTTAATTAACTTTACACTCCCTATTTGTTGCAGTTTTTACAGATCACTGGGACATAGAAATATCCATTTATTTTCAGAGTTTTAATTATGGGTTTATGAAAAACCCAGTTTCTGTTTGCTGCGCAAGAACAGCGGTGTTAATTGTGTTCATGTGACCTCACAGCCCTCTTCACATTCAGATCAAATGCCTTTTAGTCATTTTTGTAAGTAACCAAGAATTAATGATGACCTTCAGTGGTATACATTGTCATACATTTAATAATTAGTTAATAGTAATTAAGTTTATATACAGTATTTCACCATAGTTCAATTTCATCTACTGTCTTTTAAAATGCCATAAGAAGTTGAGTACACAGCTGATGACTTTATTTTGAGCCTATTTAGAGTAATATTTGTTTACGACTGGCAAAAACAAATAAATAAAAGGTTTTACATAAGCCTCATCCTACACTTTCAGTAATCTTGCTCCTGGTGGCCAACATCCTGATGAATTCAGTTCCAACCAACTCCAACAGACTTTCCTAGCAGTTTCTTAAACTCAATCACAGATGGCACCTTAAACCTTAAACCTTCTTGTCTTCCTCGAAATTGAGAGGGATCTAGATGCAGAGTTTGTGCAGTTGCAAGGTGAGCTGCATGCAATGCTTTTAATGCACACATCTTACTGTGCCCCTATACCCTACCCCTCACTGAGCTCCACTGAGTGCATTGTGTCTGACATTCCAAGTCTGAGATATGTAGTCTCAGCTAGTCTGCATTCAGACACTACCCAGCTAGCAAAATTCACATGGCTCAAATCTGGCCCACACCAGACACTTAAATCCTGCCCACATACCGCATGGAATGATGGCAATTGGGCGGTCCACTCCTGTTTGCCAGATATGGGCCACAATTAAGCCATAGCCATACCACATGGCAGCCAGAATTTAACCAAATGAACCAGAACTCACCCTATTCTGGGCCACAGTTTGCTTTTATTCTGGCCGAGATCCAGCCCACACCAGACACTTACATCCGGCCCTCATACCACATGGAATGATGGCACTTGGGCGGTCCACTCCTGTTTTCCAGATATGGGCCACAATTAAGCCAAAGCAATACCTGCTTTTTTTTAGCTTATAAACCTTCATAATTCTGTGGCATGTGCAAGCATGTTATTATGTTACTTCTAATAATGGATTAAACATTGGTTAACATCAGTGAATTATGTTATTTCATCACATGTTGCGCCTCATTTAATTTTATTTATTTATTTTTTTTTTACTTGTTTGCTGTAATGAATAAACTTTTCAAGCAAAGTTCTTAAAATTTACAGCAGCCCAAAAGAAAATTTATATTAAGAGGTTCAGGGCTATGAGCCCAACTGAAGCAAACCCTTTTCTCCATGATGGTGACTTTAGTCTATGTGGCCAACATATGTTTTAAGATAACTGGGCCACATTTGCAATATCTTCTCTGGGCCGCTTTAGGCTCACAGCCATATTAGCCAGAGCTAACTGTGCCAAATATTTGCTAAAAGTGGCCCACATTTGTTTTAGGATAACTGGGCCACATTTGCCATATCTTCTCTGGGCCACTATAGGCTAATGGCTGCATTAGCCAGGCTTTACTGTGCCGAATATTTGCCAAAAGTGGCCCACATATATCTTAAGATAACTGGGCCACTTTTGCACTTACAGGTGTGAGCCACATTAGGTTTAAACCCAGATTACCCTTAAATGACTATGCCACATTTTTTGCCAACTGTGGCCCACATTTGTCCTCCATCATTTGGGCCAAATTGATCATTTTCCACATGGGCCACATTAGGTTTACCTTCAGATTACATTTTGCCATAAGTGCCAAATCTTTGTCTTAAATGGCTCATATATGAATTTGAATCTTTGGCCCCCCTTTGCAATTGTACAAGTGGGCCATTACAGGCTCACATTCATTTTGTCTGGGCCGAAGGAATACCACCAGTGCTGCATAACTGCATAAAGTGGCCCACATTCGTATGCGATCTGGGTATTGTCTAAATCTGCACTCTTCTAAGTCTGCTTGCAGTTCATCTCAGTGGAGGCTCAACAGAAGTGTACAGTATCTGAGAGCCAATGGGGAGTTCACAATCACTTACTTCAAAGCCAAAATGGGATACCTTACAATCTTGTGGACTTCATGAACACGTGCATGTGGGGTCATTGGAAGTCTGCAAGTGTGCCATTTTGGCAACCATATTCATTGACAACATGCCTAAGCCTACACTTTTGAGAACACTAAAATATGTTGTTTGGGGTACAGGAGACTACAGTCCCATTGACACCCACTGCCAATCCATTGGTGAAATTAACAGTTGAATGTGCCAAAATATGCTTCAGTTAAACTAAGAGAAAACATTGTTGTCACTGAATTTGTGAACAGAGATGAGGTTCTCAAAGTGAATGCGTACCTTGGCTCTGAGGGTCAAACAAGAAAAAATAAGGTCAAGAGTTCTGGTGTGATTCTATCTTTAAAGCAGTAGCTAAATTAGCATATTATCATCTCAAAAACATTGCAAGAATTAGATGCTTTGTGAGGAATTAGAGAAACATGTTCATGCTTTTATCACCAATAGAGTGGATTACTGTAATGGCCTCCTCATTGGCCTTCCCAAAAAGACAGTCAGACAGTTGCAGCTCATTCAGAATGCTGCTGTGAGGATCCTTACCTAAAAAAATCAGAGTACATCACACCTGTCCTCAAGTCTATACACTGGCTCCCAGTTATATTCCGAATAGAAATGATCAGATGTGCTCCAACATTAGGCACATTCAAATCAAGACTGAAACACATCCGTTTAGCTGTGCCTTTACCGAATGAGCTACATCCGACAAATCACACTATTATATATACATGTATATATATTTTTTTATTCCTTTAAAACCTGTTGTAATTCTTTATTGTTTTTATTTCTTACACTTCTTTCTTTTATTCTTGTTAATGTAAAGCATTTTGATCTACCATTATGTATGAAATGTGCAATATAAATAAACTTGCCTTCCCTTGTTTTTGTTCCCTTGCATGTTTCAGATGACAAATCCACTAGTGGGGCACTGTGTACATTTTTGTGAATGTCCACAAGAAGGCAGATAGAGCTTGTCAAACAGATCACAAAGACCTATTTACCTGTTGACCTAAGCCCAACCAGTAGTGTCTTCGAAAGCAAAAATAAGAGAAAACGCCCATAGTTTACCTTGATTTTACATTACTATTATTAGATATCATTATATACTATATATTATTTTGTGGAACCGTGCTTCACAGGACTCAATTCCAAATGCTATGCATCCAAGTACAACAACATGCAAAGTGATCTACCAAGCAAACTGATGACAGAAAAGATGTCCATATAGAGATAGATAGGTGAGGCAAACTTATTTGATTGCAAGTGTAGTTTTGAGGTATTTATTTGATGTTGTGCAAAAAAATGCATTAAAAGATAATTTTTTCACTAAAAATATAATATGACACTGTAAATATCATTAGTGTTAAAATAAACAAATGTCATCAAACTGCTATGTAGTGTACAATTTGCTAGAAAGTGCAGTTAAAAGTACATATTTGCAGTTTCACAAAGTTTAAGCTGAAGCACGTATTTCCAATTAGCCTGAGTACAATAAGAGAGGCAAAAGAACCCCTTAAAATGTGAGGCCAATCTGCCTCCGGTCTCGTGTTGTCATCTCAAAATTACAGTAATTAGGACATGCTGTGAACGCAGCTTCTGCAGGACAGTGACTCTCTGGGAACAGGTTTGGACACCCCGTCACGAAGTAATGAGGGTGATTTAACTGAGACACAGAAGAAAAAGGTTCTACAGTCATTTTTCCATTATATTTCACCACCTCAGAGAGAGACACTGAACAATACAAGTGTGAAAGACACATCTTGCAGAAAATCACCAGGGCTTTGTTATTGAATTGTACCTCTCATGCTTTTTTTGGCGTATGTGTCTTCAGCACCAGTGAGACATTTCAGCAGCATCTTCTTTCTTCACTCCATTCCCTTTCTTCTTCCCCAATTCTGGCTCATCTTCGGTTTTGCATTTCTGACTGTCCTTTGAAGACGTCCACTGATTTTACACAAGTGTTTCACTCCTTTGTAGATGATAATGTATTGCATTGCCCTTCAACCCTCACTTTTCATTATGGTTCTGAACGCTTCTTCTCTGACTGAATGCACCAAATGGAGAATGAATAGACAATTATGATATGCATTCCATTCATTTAATTTTTTCTTCCATTTACTGAGAAGAGACTGCTCATGAATTTTTGGATGCTAGAGGAAATGTTTAAAATAATTACAATTTTAACATCAATCTAGTACATTTATTATTATTATCAAGGTTAAAAACAGTTGTACTGCTCAAAGGAATAGTTGACCCAAAAATTAAAACCATTTCTGTTCAACACAAAAGAAGATGTCTTGAAGATTGCTGGTTTCTGCAACCATCCATCCAAAATTACTGTGGAATTCAATAGGCTTTGCAGATCACTGAAAAACATGCATTATCACCCAGACTACAATTCTGCCACTATATGAACTACAAATCCCAGAAGCCATGGTTCCAATCACTCCTGCCACAGTCATCTGGACACTGACACACACACACAGCTTATACCTGCAACTCACTCATTATGGACAGATTATCTAGACTATATATTCACCTCTCAAACACACATACAGGTTGCTGAGTCTTGTTTTTCCTTGTGAAGCATTATGAAGCGCTTTTCCCTGTTTATCCTGTTGTGGTTTTGATCTTTGCATTGTTTATTGTTCCTGTTGTTTCCTGTGCTCTTTGGATTATCTGTGTGCTGCTCAATGCAGTTTAAACCAAGCATCTGAATTTGACTTTGAACGTGGAGTGGTTGTTGTTGCCAGGCCAGCTGGTCTGAGTATTTTAGAAACTGCTGATCTACTGGGATTTTCACCCAAAACCATATTTAGGGTTAACAGAGAATGGCCCGAAAATGAGCCAGAGCTCAGAGGAGAATGGCCAGACTGGTTCGATCTGATAGAAAGACAATAGTAACTCAAATAAATGCTCGTTACAACCGAGGTATGCAGAAGAGCATCTCTGAACGCACAACACATTGAACCTTAAGACAGATGGGCTACAGCAACAGAAGACCACACTGGGTGCCACTCCTGTCAGCTAAGAACAGGAAACTGAGGCTACAATTCACACATGCTCACCAAAATTGGACAATTGAAGATTGGGAAAACGTTGCCTGGTCTGATGAGTCTCAACTTCTGTTACGACATTCGGATGATAGGGTCAGAATTTGGCATCAACAACATAAAACCATGGATACATCCTGCCTTGTTTCGACGGTTCAGGCTGCTGGTTGTGTAATGGTGTGGGGGATATTTTATTGGCACACTTTGGGCCCATTATTACCAACTGAGCATTGTGTCAATGCCACAGCCAACCTGAGTATTGTTGCTGACCATGTCCATCCCTTTATGACCCCAGTGTACACATCTTCTAATGGCTACTTCCAGCAGGACAATGCACCATGTTAGAAAGCGCAAATCATCTCAGACTGGTTTCTTGAACATGGCAGAGTTCATTGTACTTAAATGGCCTCCACAGTCACCAGTACTCAATCCAATAGAGTACCTTTGGTATGTGGTGGAAAATGTGATGCGCATCATGTATGTGCAGCCGACAAATCTGCAGCAACTGTTTGATGTATCATGTCAATATAGAGAAATCTCTCAGGAATATTTTCACTATCTTGTTGAATCTATGCCACGAAGGATTCTGAAGGCAAAAGGGTGTTTAACCAGGTACTAGTAAGGTGTACCTAATAAAGTGGCCGGTGAGTGTATATTGAAACTTTATACCCACAAAAGTTATTGTAAAAGTAGATATATTATTTAATTTTAATATGCTTTCTATATATATCAAACATTAATTTTACACATTACATTTGACACAGACAAGAAAATGGGACTTATTTTCTTTGACCCATAAATACTACAGGTAATAATGAATGCGCCCAACTTTAAACCAAAAAAAGCAACAACAACACTCTAACAGATTGTTTGTACACACTCTCTTTGAGCTTGTAATTGGCTGGCCTTGTCTTTTCGCATTTGCATTTTTTTGTTCCTTTGTGCAGTAAATTAACCGTGTCACTTTGTACTAATTTAAACTGATACTGTGCCTTCTAATGCCATTAAAACAATTAGCACCATGCATCAAAGGAAACGATTTGAGTGTAGACTGTTCCGACACGAGTTAAACATTACACACGACAGATAAAAGTACATTTGATCCTGATTGCAACTCCAAAAGAAGCAGCAAGCATTGCATCACCTCCTTCACGCACCGTCTTATCAGCAGCAGCAGGAATAAACAGTGAGGATTTAGTCTTACAAAGTGATTTCAGAGTTATTCTGCCCTGACAGCACGCAGCTATAAACAGACATCCAGACACAACTCGTGACACCGCAAGACGATACACACGGCGGTGGCATAGAAAAAAAAAGAAGAAATTAACTAACTGGGCTTAAAATGAAAGAGAGCGCTGTGTTAAGACGACCCGGTGTTATCGAGCTTGACAGTTGTGACAACTTGAATCACATCAGCAATTAATAAGCAATTTTAGTTCAAGTTCATATTTAAGCACAGCTTATTTGCTGCCAATTAGCGATAAATTAGCGGTTATTAAGCAATTAAATTATCACACAAGGTCCATGGATATACTGGCAAGGCCAGGGCAGCTTAATCTGAGAGATAAAGACGTGTCCCAAACTGCAGGATACATAAAGATAAACATTCTCCTCTCTGTTTCACTGGTTTAAGAAGTGAATGGAGGAAATGCCATATTAAAATGAGCACTTTGTTTTCTGCCCCAACCTGAAATCTCACATCATTGATTTTAATTAACTTGTTTGTTGCCGTTTTTACAGACCAATGAGACACAAAAACATTCATTCCTTCATACAGATTTTAATTATACCTTCCTGAAAATTAAATTAGGAGTTTATGGAGCTCTACAGTGAATATAAATTGACTACTAAAATGCATGGTGTAATAGAATACCAAAAACAAAGCTTAATAATAACAAAAGCTCTATAATATATAGAAAGCTAAGAAAATATTTAGAATTAAATTAATAATGATAAT
This sequence comes from Danio aesculapii, assembly GCF_903798145.1. NCBI lineage: Eukaryota > Metazoa > Chordata > Actinopteri > Cypriniformes > Danionidae > Danio > Danio aesculapii. Next base: position 40,054,757 of record NC_079452.1, on the reverse strand, counting down.
CATAGTACAATTCATTTCACAAATACATAAAAGTAAAATAATAATAATGCGCTATTTTGAAAAAAGGCTTCATCATTTGGTTTACAATAAACCAGCGCAGTAGGTCTCGCCTCACAGCAAGAAGGTCGCTGATTCGAGCCTCGATTGGGTCAGTTGGCATTTCTGTGTGGAGTTTGCATGTTCTCCCTGCGTTCGCGTGGGTTTCCTCCGGATGCTCCAGTTTCCCCACAGTCCAAAGACATGCGGTATACAGGTGAATTGGGTAGACTAAATTGTTCGTAGTGTATGTGTGTGTGAATAAGTGTGTATGTGTTTCCCAGTGATCGGAGCTGGAAGGGCATCCGCTGCATAAAACAAAAGCTGGATAAGTTGGTGGTTAATTCCGCTGTGGCGACCCCAGATTAATAAAGGGACTGAGCCGAAAAGAAAATCAATGAATGATAAACCAACGTAGAAATATTTTTTTCACCTGGTAAGTAATAAAAATAAAAAATTACATATAATACATGACTACATGTAAAATGTGTGTGGTCCTTTAAAAATGTGTTTATTGTCAAATAAATAATAAAAAAAATAATAATAGTTGTACAATTATAATGACTTGGCAACAGAAATGCAGCTTTATTTTAGGATGGACGTACAGGCAAGGTCAACACAGGAACAGACTAGGCCTGTTACAATATCTATTTTTTGCTGTAAGATATGTTGCACCAATATATATTGCGATAAATGATATTATTATCATGGGTGACGCAGTGGTGCAGTAGGTAGTGCTGTCGCCTCACAGCAAGAAGGTCGCTGGTTCGAGCCTCGGCTGAGTTAGTTAGCGTTTTTGTGTGGAGTTTGCATGTTCTCCCTGCTTTCGTGTGGGTTTCCTCCGGGTGCTCCGGTTTCCCCCACAGTCCAAAAACATGTGGTCTAGGTGATTTGGGTAGGCTAAATTGTCCGTAGCGAATGAGTGTGTATGGATGTTTCCCAGAGATGGGTTGTGGCTGGAAGGGCATCCGTTGCGTAAAACATGTGCTGGATAAGTTGGCGGTTCATTCCGCTGTGGCGACCCTGGATTAATAAAGGGACTAAGCCGAAAAGAAAATGAATGAATGAATGATAATATTATCCTTTTTATGCCACTCATTATGCCAGAATGACAACACAATATAATCATAATGCAGGTATGCACTCTTTCAAAGAACAAATAATATTTTATTCTTAAAAATATTTCATTTAATTTTAGTCATTGTAACAATTTAATAATTAGGCATTGGTTTCAGAATGTGAAAACGCAAATCCTAAATAGTGAGAAATGATAGCAATAAAGGTGCAAGGTAAAAATTAACAGAGGCTGCGATATCTGCTACCAGAACTATTTTCAGTTGTCAGGAACCCACGTGAAGATAAACTAAAGTAATTTACAGTAAATACAATACTGTTTTTTAACTATACAGACACCTCTATTAGAGACAGAGATGTTGCACAATCAGCTAAAATGTTGCTATAATTGGTTTGCATGTATGGGCGATATATATTGCATCGCCAAAAATGATTAAGGTCATGTACAGTTGAAGTCAGAATTATTAGCCCCCCTGAATTATTAGCCCCTGGATTTCCTGTATGCATCTGTTTGCCCCTGTGTTGACCGTTGCTTGCCTGACCATTCTCTGTTTAATAAACCTGCGTTTGGATCCGCACTTCCGTTGTCAGCATCCTCTTCACATTACAATCTGGAACTAGTGTGTGTTTGGTGCATGATGGGATATTTAGTAAAGTGAACTCCAGTGTGTCTGGTGGGCACTCGAATTGGTGACTGTGATAACAATAAGTATCCTAACTAGGAGTGAGGTGGTTCCATATAATAAGCAGGTTGTTACTGTTTAAAACGCTTTACGCCTATGAAGAGTCCTCATAAACCACCAATACCAGTGTGTGTGTGTGTGTGTGTATGTGTGTGTATTATCATTTAGTCATGTATTATATAATACACTGTGAAGACTGCTGAGCCATCATAACCCAAACAGGAATGTAGTTTAATTGAAAAATGTAAGCATTACGTTTGTCCATATTTGACTGTAACAACGTTACAACATTACAACGTGATGTTACAACAACCCAGTATTTTTAGAGAGTACAATACATTTACAAACAATTATGTACATAACCAATGATTTCTTATTTCTTGTGTCTTAAAAAAATTCTGAATTATTGTTAAAGTTTTCTATTATTGTATATTTATTATTATTATTATTATTATTATTATTATTATTATTATTTATCTCTTTTTGTCATCTAACATGTTTTAAAATGTTTAAAGCCACCAGCCGAGGCAATGAAGCTGGAAAAAAAAACCTTTCCCAGTAATCTAGTCATCACAAAATGATAGGCAGTGCTGAGGCACAACAGGCCTCAGTTATTTAGTCTGGAGGGGACAGCCAGAGAAAGAGAGACGGAAAGAAAGAAAGCACTAGAGAGCCACAGAACCAGGGCTGTTTAGTAGTCATGTGAAGTGCTGGATGTAATTAGAGCGAGGTCATGCATTCCCTCCTCACTGCAACAGAAGAAATGCAGGCGAGCGGAGAGAGCTTGTTTCATCTGGCCTTGTCTTATGCTGCCATTCTCCTAGCAGAGTTTAAAAACCACTCGTCTCCATGGACTTCACATCTAGACAAGCTCCCGCTCAGCACTAGCACATGGACATCAAACAAATCGCACGGAAAAGAGGCAGAAATGGAGAGAATGAGTGTGACGCAGGCGGAGAGTAAAAGTTGGGACTGAATGATAGCACCAAATGACATTTCTTTCTTCTGCTGACACTCATCACGAAGTGGTTTTTGTTGTAGGAATGAGTATTCATTCATCATGCAGGTCGTTCTGACCCGGTTGGATGGAACAAATGGACGTGCACTTTGCAGATCCATCAGAGTAAAGTACTTGTATACGAGTTTGTATTATTTGTAGCCAGGATGTGATGCATTCGAGGTAAAAGCCAGGCAAGTTTAAGCCAAGCATGATATTTTTTAAAATAATTGTGACAGCTGGCTCATAATTTAGTTATATGTATTTGCAAGAGTAGGTGGACGTTTTAAGGAATGAATTACTGACTCATTCATTAAACCATTTCATTCAGAACACTTGTTTGTTCAGAAACATAATACATTATGGTCTTTTTGAGTGAGTCATTTCATAATTTAGCTAAAAAACATTTATAATTGAGTTACTTAATAATTTGAATTATTGATTATTAATGCACTCACCGGCCACTTTATTAGGTACACCTTACTAGTACCGGGTTGGACCACATTTTGCCTTCAGAACTGCCTTAATCCTACGTGGCATAGATTCAACAAGGTACTGGAAATATTCCTGAGAGATTTTGGTCCATATTGACATGACAGCATCACGCAGTTGCTGCAGATTTGTTGGCTGCACATCCATAATGCGAATTTCCCTTTCCACCACATCCCAAAGATGCTCTATTGGATTGAGTACTGGTGACTGTGGAGGCCATTTGAGCACAGTGAACTCATTGTCATGTTCAAGAAACCAGTCTGAGATGATTTGCTCTTTATGACATGGCGCGTTATCCTGCTGGAAGTAGCCATTAGAAGATGGTACACTGTTGTCATCAAGGGATGGACATGGGCAGCAACAATACTCAGGTTGGCTCTGGCGTTGACACAATGCTCAAGTGGTTCTAATGGGCCCAAGGTGTGCCAAGAAAATATCCCCCACACTTTAACACCACCACCACCAGCCTGAACCATTGATACAAAGCAGAATGGATCCATGCTTTCCTGTTGTTGATGCTAAATTCTGACCCTACCATCCGAATGTCGTAGTAGAAATCAAGACTCATCAGACCAGGCAACATTCTTCCAATCTTCTATTGTCCAATTCTGTTCTTAGCTGACAGGAGTGGCACCCGGTGTGGTCTTCTGCTGCTGTAGCCCATACGCCACAAGGTTGGATGTGTTGTGCATTCAAAGATGCTCTTCTGCATATCTCGGTTGTCACGAGTGTTTTTTTTGAGTTACTGTTGTCTTTCTATCAGCTCGAACCAGTCTGACCATTCTCTGACCTCTGGCATCAACAAGACATTTGTGCCTACAGAACTACCGCTCACTGGATATTTTCTCTTTTTCTGACCATTCTCTGTAAACCTTAGAGATGGTTATACATAAAAATCCCAGTAGATCAACAGTTTCTGAAATACTCATACTGGCCCGTCTGGCACCAACAACCATGCCACATTCAAAGTCACTTAATTCCCCATTTTGATGTTGTGTTTAAACTGCAGCTGATCGTCTTGACCATGTCTACATGCCTAAATGCATTGAGTTGCTTGGATGATTAGAAATCTGCGTTAACAAGCAGTTGAACATGTGTATCTAATAAAGTGGCCGGTGAGTGTAATAAATAATAATATTAATGATAATAACAACAGCAACAACAACAAAACTTCAACAATAATCATTAGTATAATCTGTTTTGGTGCTATTATATTTTTTGTTATTTTCTACACGTTTTTATTAGCAATATGTATCTATATATATTTAAATATTTACTTTATGTTATTATTATTAGGTTTAATTCATATACATATTTAATAGGCTTGTTTCAATTGTTAATTTCAAGAATATGGTGATTCAAAATATGAGAAGGAAGTGATTTTGTGGCTGTATAAATGAATTATTTCAGGTATTCTCTATAGACCAAAATGTACAGTCCTTAAATATATACTTATATAAAACCCATATTATGATACATTTTATATACTTATATAATTTACAAAGTATATTAGTTTTACTAATTATTTATTTATTTACATTTTTGTTTAAATTTACATTTTATCTTGTATTATTCTGAAAGTAAACCTCAAAAGAGTAAGAAAAGTGTGATTTTTTATATGACTGGCATAAAATATCATGATGCCGCTGCAAGAGATATCAAGGCCAAAAGAACAAAAAGGCGTACAATTACGCTGAAACAACATCTGTCTCATTCAAAGGGGTGTGCAAAGACTAGAGTAATGCCTTCTGTGTGCAATTTACATGATGTTCAGCCCACATTCAGCTGGCAGACAGAAACAGCTGCTCTTAAAGAGTTTACAAAATAATCAAGCTTCAGTTGATTGAAAAAACTTTCAGTGAACAAAAGTTTCATTTTTCCCACAACCTTTCTTTCACACAATCACAGGAAGAGCACTAAGACTTTTTTCCTTTTTCTCATTTGAGTTTACTGAAACCTTGTTGACTTGTACCTAAACTATGAATATCATATTAACATAATACACACTAACTGTTAATAATATAAGTATTATGACTTGTTGTTATTATGAGGAAACAATAACGTTTTTTATCATTGAAAATACACATGAAATCAAAACTACTTATTGATTTTGTTAACTATGCTAGTTTTGAGGTGAACAATTCATATGTGCATTTTATTAAGAATAAAATCATTGTTTGCCCTTGTAATCTTTAATTGAAATCTGAAAATGCACTTCCTGTTTGTTTTCAGTTAAATTCTTAGATTAAGTCTGCCTGAGGTATTGGGCATGGCTAACATACTTAACCACGCCCCTCTAACTGTCAGTTTTGACAGCACTATGACAACAGAAATGGTGAGAAGGAGGTGTCTGTTAGGTTGTAATAAATCTCCCCAAACCCTTTTCCCAATCGTCCTGAATGAAATGCCTATGTAACACTTGTCGAATGACAACGGAGGAGAGAGTCCAAACGCTGTTTATTAACAGCTTAGTCAAGCAGGCAATGGTCAAACAGGAACAAACAGAATCATGAGGGTAATCCAATGACGCAGTCGTGGTCACAGGCAGAGGTCGGTGCAGATAGCAAACAGGATAAACAAAGAAACAAGTCAAGGATCTAACGGCATGGTAAGACTAGATAAAGAAAACGCTTCGCATTGTTACAGGTTAATATACAACAAGACCCAGCAATGAGTGTGTGTGTATGTATGTGTGTCTGAGAGAGGTGAATATATAGTCCATGTAATCAGTCTATGATTAATTTCCGGCAGTGTGTGTGCAATGAAGAAGAGAAGTGTAACTGGTGTGTGTGTAAGGTGCATGATGGGACCTGAAGTCATTTCAAGTCCAGTTCCGTGACAGATTTGTAGTGATCCAGCAACCTGCAACTGCTAGATCACTGGTGATTGTGACAGATGCACCAAATACAAACCAGGAGGGCGATGGAGCGGAGGCGGAGCAAGGGGAGGGACAGAGGGCCAGGTCTGATCAGTCCAGGTGAGCCGGAGACTTTGGTTCAGCAGGCACTGTCAGTTCAGACAACCCCAGTGGGTCAGGGGGCTCAGGTTCAGCAGGCACTGGTAGTTCAGACAACTCCAATGGGTCAGGGGGCAATGGTGGTTCCAACAACCCCAGTGGGTCAGGAGGCACTGGTGATTTACGACAACCCCAGTGGATCAGCAGGGTTAGAATCAAGAGGCACTGGCGAGTCAAACAAACCCAGTGGATCAGGAGGCTTTGGTTCACCAGGCACTGGTGGTTCAGACTACCCAAGTGGGTCAAGGGGATCAGGTTCAGAAAGCACCGGTGGTTCAGACAACCCCAATGGGTCGGGGGGCAATGGCAGTTCCAACAACCCCAGTGGGTCAGGAGGCTTTGGTTAAGCAGACAATGACGGTTTAGACAACCACAGTGGGTCAGGAGGTACTGGAGGTTCAGACAACCCCAGTGAGTCAGGGGCCTTTGGTTCAAGAGGTGCTGGCAGTTCAGATAACCCCAATGGGTCAGGAGGCTCTGGTTCAGGAAGTACTGGCAGGTCAGATCACACCAGTGGGTCAGGAGGCTCTGGTTTGGGAGGTTCTGGTAGCTCTGGTAGCAGGGGCGAAGGCTCTGGCAGCTCTGACGGCAGCAGCAAAGGTTCTGGCGGTGGCAGCGGTGATGGCTCTGAAAGTGACAAAGTGGTGGTGGCCATCTTGTGAATGGCAAGCCCCGCAGCAAGCGGGTCTTGCTGTTGGGTGCCACCCCCAAAAAACATTTAGGGGTTTCCTCCTCCACCTTAGCAACAATAAAGGGAGACACACTGACCTGCAGGGTTGTATCCAGGGCTTCCTGGAATGACCCTCGAGGACCAAAATTTCTAAGTGGTGTTTTAAATGGTTAATTTAGTCCATGATAGAAAAAGACTATGTGAACACAATCTGGGAGGTCTGATTCATTAAAAATGTCCAATGACTTACAGATGTGGTCCTCGAGGGTGTTCATTCCTTGGCTGAGTTTATGAAGCTGATCTGATGGACTCAAGTTGTCTGTAACACTTGTCCAGTTCCATGACAGATTTGTAGTTCTCCAGCAATCTGCAAATGCTAGATCACTGGTAAATGTGACAGCCCACTTTATTACATGCAATCAGCTCGCGGTAGAAAACAAAAACAAGCCACGCTTACTGTATTCTAATTTAACATTCTGTTTCTCTAGGAACTGCGTCACAATGCAAAAAAAAAAAAAACTGTCGCAACTTTCAGTTTGTGCAAATTTTAAATACTAAAACAATTTTTTGTAAATTATTATTATTATTATTATTATTTATCTCTGTTAACTACGATTAAATATCATTAATTATGATAATATTGGAATCAAAGAGAAGCATGTTGACACATAAGTTTCGAAAGCTTAGTGATTTTTGCTGATATTCAAGGCCAACAGAGTAGAAAAGTTCATCCTGACCTGAGAAATGTTTATATCCTGTGCCCTGCACATTGCAGCGGTCAAGCAAACGCACACACTCTGATAGTTGTAGAACGAGCTAATTTACACAGCGAGGGGAAGGTGCAGTTTTCCAGACAACACTCGCTCATTTCCACTGAATGAGAGTGCTGTGACATTTACAGCTGCCAATATTGCCCACATCCAATCTGAGACGGAGTGAAGATGTGCAGGTCGTGTAAACGCTGGAGCGGGTCACACCAAGACAGTGACCTCTACTAGGAAATGCCATTTTAAAAAAAGTGACCTCTCCAATGTAAGAGCAGCGAGTTTCATCTCCAATCTGCAAAAACACTGCAATCAAAACCAACCAAGCAACACACACATGCTCATTTCTCATCGGATCCAACAGCAAAGCTTTTAGTGGTCGACCCTGGCGCAACCTGAGCCCAGTGAACACATCTCAAGACACTGGTGAATATCTGAAGGGCCGAGGTGTTTTATCTTTCGCTCACAGACTGTCCGCCTTAGCTACATTAATGCTGCTCTCACAAAAAAAGTTACTGTCTGTCTGGCAGCGTTCCCTTCATCTTTATCAGCGGGGCTGTGAATGATCTGCATCCAATAATCTGAGATGAAATCATTTGCCCTTTTCATTCATTTATATCAGACATCTCACTCACTTTCAATTGGTGCAATGACTCACACAGATGAAATTCTTATGTCAGGATGAATAATAGAAAAATAGACCATCCTTCGAATATGGGGTTAGTTATGATCAGGAAAAATATACAAATATGGAAAGATGTATTAAAGCATTTCAACACCACAGTTTGCAGTTTGCTTTTGAATCAATAACATTTTTAAATGGTCCAGGCCATTTTTTGAATGATGAAACGCACCCATACACACACACACACACACACACACACACAGACACACACACACGCACACACAGACACATTCTACCTACTATTGCTTTGTGAATACTTCAACAAAAGATTTAATCTAAATAAATTTTATATAGGCGATGCAGTGGCGCAGTAGGTAGTGTTGTCACCTCACAGCAAGAAGGTGTCTGGTTCGAGCCTCAGTAGGGTCAGTTGGCATTTCTGTGTGGAGTTTGCATCTTCTCCCTGCGTTTGCATGGGTTTCCTCCGGGTTCTCCAGTTTTCCCCACAGTCCAAAGACATGTGGTACAGGTGAATTGGGTAGGCTAAATTGTCCGTAGTGTATGAGTGTGACTGAGTGTATATTGTAGCAGGGTGGAGTGAAAAGGCAGACACAAGGTGTAAGTTAACACACCCCCGAAGGGCTTCTTATTTACAATGCTGGTGCTGTTAAAAGTGCGAGGAGGTGTCTTCTGTGAATTTCCCTTGGTCCCAGTGTAGCTGTGCTCATGTGAGTTGGTAGGTGAGTTGTTGGTGAATTGAATTCCTGTATTACTCCGTGCTGTTGTGAAACGCCAATTGCCTGCTTTTTGTATGTGAGAGAGTGAGAGAGTGAGTGAGAGAGTGAGTGAGAGAGAGAGAGAGAGAGAGAGAGAGAGAGAGAGAGAGAGAGAGAGAGAGAGAGAGAGAGAGAGAGAGAGAGAGAGAGAGAGAGAGAGAGAGAGATCAGAGTCAGGGTTAGCAGAGAGGCTTCCCACCGTCTGTCTTCTTAGAGGTGTCTTTATACTGTGGGAGCTAATGGGCTCCAGGTGCAGGCGATCGGCGTGATTGCGTCCAAGTGGTTTGCGTGTTCCTGTCCAGGATGACGTTGATTATGTATTGGGCGGCCCGCCACAGTATGGATGTTTCCCAAAGATGGGTTGCAGCTGAAAGGGCATCTGCTACGTAAAACATGTGCTGGAAAAGTTGACGGTTCATTCCGTTGTGGCAAACCCGGATTAATAAAGGGGCTAAGCCGAAAAGAAAATGAATAAATTAATGAATGAATAAATTTTATTTAAAAAGTTAAGGGGGCAGCATGGTGGCACAGTGGGTAGCACAATCGCCTCACAGCAAGAAGGTCACTGATTCGAGCCTCGGCTGTGTCAGTTGGCATTTCTGTATGGAGTTTGTATGTTCTCCCTGTGTTTCCTCCAGGTGATCCGGTTTCCCCAACAGTCCAAAATACATTTGGTACAGGTGAATTGAATGTGCTAAATTGGCCGTAGTGTATGAGTGTGATTGTGTGGAAGTGTGTGGGTGTTTCCCAGTGTTGGGTTGGGGCTGGAAGGGCATCCGCTGTGTAAAACATTTGCTGGATAAGTTGGCAGTTCATTTCGCTGTGGTGACCCTTGATTAATAAAGGGACTAAGCCGAAAAGAAAATAAATGAATAAAAAGTTAAGGGTAACACTTTAGAATAATGGTCCATTAGCAAATGTTAGTTAATTTATTTACTAACATCAACTAAGTATAAATAATCATGTAATGCATTTATTAATTATAGTTCATAATATATATATTATTTATATATATATTTATATTCAACAGTTTAGTGGGCGACGCAGTGGCGCAAGAAGGTCGCTGGTTCGAGCCTCGGCTGGGTCAGTTGGCGTTTCTGTGTGGAGTTTGCATCTTCTCCCTGCGTTCACGTGGGTTTCCTCCGGGTGCTCCGGTTTCCCCCACAGTCCAAGGACATGCGGTACAGGTGAATTGGGAAGGCTAAATTGTCCGTAGTGTATGAGTGTGAGTGAGTGAATAGATGTTTCCCAGAGAAGGTTTTTTTGAAAAATTATGTGTGAAAACGATAATGGCCATTTATGTTTACAAACTCTAAACATAATGTGCATGCCTATGACATCAGCACATTCACACATGTAAATGTTACATTTTCATAGATGTGCATTTTGAAAGTCATTTTCAAAAATTTGCATACAGTAGCTCCACAAAATGCTGTTGCATGAATTAAAAGTTCAGTTTTTCCTAAGTAAAATGATATAAACATTCCCTTAGTAATTTCTGCCAAAAATAACTTCTGCCAAAAATATTTTGGGACCTAAAATAGCAGCAAAGAGCTTTATCATAATTATGCTACATTTATGCTAATTATCTTGCAGGCTTTATAGCCTTGAGCACCAAGTCCACCAAGCCGCCAGATATTACAATATGTTACCTCAAAAGTCCTGATTCCAACTGAGTACAGACAGCTAAATTTGAGAAACTATACAATCCATTCCACTCCAGACATGGAAATTTGATGTATGTTTAGGCTCTCTTTTTAATGACTCCCTCAAAATATGTTTTCTTCATCTCTCTCTCTCTCTCTCTCATCTTTTTTCCCTCTGAACTCCCGCTGTGCCATCACTATAAAAGCAATAGCTGTCTGAAGAGTACCAGATCTTAAGGTTGAGAAGGAAATAGATCAATGGCATATGTGTATACGCGGAGAATGCCGCAGCGAGACAGACTGTAATTATGTTCAAAGAGAGAGCAGTCGACTAAAACAAAGACAATTCAATCAGAAGCCAGTCTGAGGCATCAGTGAGAGCAAACAGAAGTGGCCCCTGAACACACGCCATGATCGACAGACCGAAGGGCCCTTAACCCTGAACTACTCTTAAAAAAAGGATTCAAAGGGGGATTTTGCAGCGATAGCATAGAAGAACCATTTTGGGTTTCCCAGTGAACCATTTAAAGGTGACCTATTATGCAAATGTAACTTTTTCATTATGTTTGAACACTGCTGTGTATCCATGTGTGTAAACAACCAGCCTATAATGGAAGAAAACCCACCAAGTTCTTTGTGTTATGATCCCCATAAATCAGAAGCAGTGTCTGAAAAAGCTTGTAAACTTTTCCATATTTTTGAAACCCCTGTAATGTTGCATGACTAGTGACAGTATCAGTAAGAATCAAGCAGTTTAAGCTACTACCAATATTTAGAATCAGAATCAGTTTTATTGCCAAGTGTAATTCACACACACAAGGAATTTGTTTTGGCTACAGAAGCTTCCAGTGTACATAAAGTGACAAGTGACAAGATATACGATAAACATCAAACAGAGCTGCAGTTAGTCAAAAAATCTGGATGTTGAATTGTATGTACAGATTTGTTATAAATGTACATGTTTATAAGGTGCTGTGTACAAATGCGTATAAAGAAAGTATTGCATTGTATATTGATATAAAGTGCTGTGTAGAAGTGTGTATGAGAAAGTATTGCACGTTTATTGCACAGTAGGGGAATATTTAACTGTTCATATGGTAGATAGCCTGAGGAAAGAAATTTTTCCTGTGTCTGGCTGTTTTTGTCCTTGGTGCTGTGAAGCGCTGACCAGACGGTAACAATGTCTCCTCCTTCATCTTTCTTCAGACATGCTCAATAATGTTCATTTCTGGTGACTGGGCTGGCCAGTCTTGGAGCACCTTGACCTTTGCTTTCAGGAACTTTGATGTGGAGGCTGAAGTATGAGAAGGAGCGCTATCCTGCTGAAGAATCTGCCCTCTCCTGTGGTTTGGAATGTAATAGGCAGCACAAATGTCTTGATACCTCAGGCAGTTGATGTTGCCATCCACTCTCGCACGCCCCTATACTGAATGCAAGCCAAAACCATGATTTTTCCTTCACCAAACTTGACTGATTTTTGTGAGAATCTTGGGTCCATGCAGGTTCCAATAGGTCTTCTGCAGTATTTATGATGTTTGGGATGCAGTTCAACAGATGATTCATCTGAAAAATCTACCTTCTGCCACCTTTACAACTGATCAACTACTTATTATTTGTTGCACTTACAACTGGAATCGATGACAAGATTTTTGTTAGGTAGTGTACACTAGGGGTGTAATAGGATATAAATTGCTGAACTCCGAAGGCACAGACATCACTTTTTGGTCCTTTTACTTTGACCACAAAAACCAATAAAGGTTCATCAAGGATATGTACCCAGGGCTACATATCTGGGAACTTTTATGTGTAAAACAAATGCTACAGGGCGGTATAACATCTGACATCTTGCTTTCTTTATTATGGTACCACTGATTGCTAACTTGTATAGATGGATTATCCAGCAAAATTCAGTTTACTCGTTAACTCGCCTTGTTCGACAACGGACTTTGAATGCAACATGGATTGGTGTTTGATTCTGGCGAAGGACAGTTGATACATTATATGGTGCATACAATAAGCAAACATGGCCCAGTAAAGTAGTGGAGATTGTCCAAAATATAGATTTGTAAAAAATTAAACATTTTAAAAACTCAAGCAGACATAGCCCCAGGCACATATTATCTGGTTCCCAAAAATGTAGCCCTGGGCACGTATCTCCAATGAGCCTGAGCTGACATACAGTCAGTAAAAGTCACCAAAAGACACAAGTTTCTAAGGTTCATGGGTGTATCAGAAGTGTTTAAATCTGATGATACATTGGGCAACTTTTTGAGCAATGATGTCAGGCAACTTTGGGAAAGGATGGGCAACTAGGTGAGTCACAGGGCAACAAAATAGGGCAATGGGATACAGATACAATATTGTTGTCCAATCTTATAAGAAAGTATCCAAGCAACATTTCTTTGCAAAACTGCCAGGCAATATTGCTCAAAAAATTGCCCTGTGTATAATCAGCATAGCAGTCATAAGGACAGCTTCAAGCCTCAAAACCCAAAATTGGACTTAATATTTTCAAGTGTGTTGCCAGCTTTAATATGAAGTATATCTGAATAATCTAAAGGACATTTTTCCATTATAAATAATCTTTTTGTGCTACTTTAAAAGCTTTTTTTGCATATAAAAAATTCTTCATGAAATCACAAGTGCCATTAGGAAGCAGTGAGCTGAAGGAAATGATCTACAATCCCTATTATCTGCATTGTTCCCATAATCTTTATGTAATCAGGCCCTAATTTCAATAGGCTAGAAATCCTATTAGCGGCCAGTGTAAACAGTGACCTAAAAAACCCTACAATCTAACATCATGTCAAAGCAGTCACAAGGTTAATAGCCAATACAATCCAGTTTGAGCTTGATGTGAGAAACAGTAAAAATGTCAAACGAAGAATATTTCAATCTCTCATTCACAGATTAATAAAATATCCCTGCAACAACCGCAGCAGCACTGAGATAGTGTTACAGCCATCAAGTCCTTTGATTTTGATGGTTGGAGTCCAATTTAGAAGGATGCCACATTATTGCCATAGAGGTATTATGTGTGAGTGACTCCTTGACTCTTCATTAAAGGCCATTGTTTGATCTCATTGTGGGAAAAGTCCATACATCTGACAGTAATGACAGCACTTTCATTCTCTCTTTGGTAAGTTGATTGTGAATTACGCTGTAATGGACTGTGCTGAATTATAGACTGTCCATGCTTCATTTCCTAAGAACATAGTTCTCTTGATAATAAACAATATCAGGCAAAATTATATCTGAATATTATACTGTATAACTACTATTCATGAAAAGAAAGACGAAAGAGAAAATGAATTTAATGCTTTGTCTTTCAGATCTGTGATTTGCTCTCTACATTTCGCCAGATCATTTGGATTAGGCTTTTAAAAATACAATTTTTTCTGCATAGAATTTTTGAGAGGCTGTTGAGAATAAATCTTGGGAAAAAGCAGTTTATCGATCAATAGCATTTAAGAGCACAATGAACAAGTAGAAACGACATCTCAATAGCCCTGAAATGAACAAGGGAGGATTACAGCACCTACCATTCATTTTAGACAAATTCTCAGAATCTGTTATAAACAAAGCTCTTCTTAAGACAGACAATTGCTGTTAAATGGCTGTTCAATGCACTGAATTTATCGATGCGTATGACAGATTTTGTTTATGTTGAACAAATGTAGATAATGTGAAGATCTGCTGATGAAGTTAGTACAGTAGTCATGTGGTGGGAAAGAAAAATAGTTTTGAACAACTTTTAGCTGAAACGTGGTCTATATTTTTTAATGTGCAGATACATTTTTACATACTTTACATGCAATTTTTACATCGGCCACACGTTATTTTAACTGAATGGCTTGTTATGTAGGTATTATAGCTGCACTAGAATGGTCAGCAATTCTTAATGTGAAAACAACATGACTTTATATAAATATTTAGTATATTAAAGTCATTATATCTGTTTTTTTTCTGTGTGATGTGATAAAATTATAAAATCAATTATAATAATGTAAAATTTAAATAATTAATCTGAATAAAAATGAAACACTTCACAAAAAGATGCTAAAATGCCTAACAGTAAAAAAAGATTAAATAATGTATTCATTTAGCATCTGAACAAATACAATTTCATGTTACCATCAGACTGTAAACATGTAAATATGTTGTTGAATTATTCCCTGTAAAAATCATTTTGTTGCATAGATTTTTTGTCTTGTTTCTAGTCCAAATATCGAAGAATTCTTTAATCAAGAATTACAGAGACAGGCAAAACATATTATCTTGTTTTAAGATATATGTAAAAAATGAAGTGAGTTTTACCTTTAAAAAAGCTAAATAATCTGCCAATGGGGTAAGAAAAATAATCTTACGTCAAAAGAAAAAACAAGATATATAACAAAGCATGTTATTTCTTAAAACAAGACATTATTTTTTACTTGTCTAAAAAATGCTTCTTGATTTAAAAAGTTTTAGATATCTGGGCAAGAAACAAAACAAGAAAATAATTTTTTTGCATTGTTGATATTAACTTCAAATTTCCAGGGCAAAGTAAATATATTAAACTTGAAATAAGAGCTCTGCCCAAGAAATATGTTTGTGAAGTCCTGTATTACATAAACAAACATTAATAAACATGAAAATGAAGGACATTACATGGCTAAAATCTTTCATCTTCAAGATTTTTAAAATCCATAATTAGTGAATGCCACAAGATATGAAGCAACATAGGCTCTATCTGAAAATATAGCCCTATATACATTTCTGGCGATCACAAATTAGGTACGTATGGCTGCATTTCATCTTTAAAACAAACACTACGGGGCGGTATGATGTCGTTCCTTTTTGTGCTAGCAGCTGACCGCTTACCTCCATGTGGACTGCTTTTCCAGTGTTACCAGTTTGTCCAGTGGCTCACCACATACGTTGGAGGATTTGAGACATCGAGTGGAATTGACTGTGACAACGGCATTCGAGTCTGGTGAAGAACGTTTCCAGAAAGCAGGTACAACAAAAGCCAAAAAATAAAACAAACAAATAAATAACAGGGTGAGAATGTGGCAAAATCTGATAATGTGGTAAAAACAGGATGCCGCGAGGGTTTTTCTTTTTCTGGATTGCTGTTGAAAACACTGTCAGTTGGGTTAAGGGAAGTAGGTGAGCGCTGGTCAATCAGTGCTTTTTAAAACACTATCGGTTAGGTTTAGGGAAGGAGGTAAATGAGGGGATCGGTCAGTCGGTCAATCAGTCAGTGGACAGTGGCCTCTGTGGATTTAAGTGAGAACAGCAGGCATGAATGGCACTCATGAGATAAATCTGAGATCTCAAAGTGTATAGAGCGGCCTCTAGTGGATTCGCAGAAACAAAAACTGCAAAAAGGTAGCTCCTGGGACATATTTAATGCTCTCTAAAAATGTTCACAGGGGTATGTAATCAGAATGAGCCTGGGTTGATATGAAGCCACAATATTTCACATTCATAATTTGTAAAACTGTATGTAGCCATGTGTCAAAAAGTATCTCTGCTCTACATGTGAGTTTTAATAATAAACATGAGTGAGTATAAAAATGTAATAATCAAATTTCAAGTAAAGCATTTTTGGTATCTGATAACATAACCCAGAACACATGAAATCAGTAACTACACGGCCCTGATTTATAAAAGTAGTTCTGTTGAGAATATTCTTTTTCATTTAATTCATCAATTTCATACTCTGCTTGTGAAGAAATTCAGACAGTATGCTTAGTGACTTCAATCTCCCCTACAACAGCAATCCTCTCTCTCATTACATAAGACTAGCCTTACTAATTACTTGCACGCTTGCACATATTATTACGAATTCACACTAATTGCAGTTTATCAAGTTTATTTGATTAGTACAAGGCATTTTATCAGGCTCGCTTGCTCTCGTGGATGTGGGCTGTCAAACTCAACCTGACACTGCAGGTCGTGCACTGTAGCCTTTCGCCACTCTATCTCTTCATCCTCTAGTTCTCATCACCCGCAGGCATATCTATTAACCTGACAGCACAGGAACTGCCGAGCACAACTTCCATGACCTCAGGGCTAATTATAAACCCCATTATGTGCTCCTGTCAAATTAGGAGACGGCCTGTCGTCTGCAGAGCAATGTGTAGAAATAGTGGAGTCAGGGCCTTGCGGGACACACACGTTGGACCAGACCAAGGGAGAGATAGCCCCGATGCCAGATGTGTTTTACATTGTGTTGTCAAATCTAGGAATGCCATGTACTAGGTGATATTCAGACTCAGATACGCACTTAGATAAACCTTTAACATCCTTCTTTACATTTCACAAAAATTCTTTACATTGAAAAGGGGTTTATTAGATCAGTGTTTCCCAACCCCGTTTCTGGAGGCACATCAAGAGTACATATTTTGGATGTGTCCTTTATCAGAACCATTAATTTCAGGTTTTGTAGTCTCTTCTAATGTTCTGATGAGTTGATGCAGGTGTGTTTGATTAGAGAGAGGTTAGAAATGTGTACTGTTGGTGTGCCTTCAGGAACAGAGTTGCTCAATCACAACATTCAAAGTTATGTTATTCCCAGAAAACAACAGCTGAAACTATCTGTTATTCCGAGATAACTACAGCAAAATAGCACAGGCTCATCTGAATACTTCAAATCATCCAGACCATTAGTGAATACATTCATATCCATATCTATATGGAGTATTACAGCCACTCACATCCACTACGCTCAATTAATTCTGGACAATTGATTATTCCCAGAATATCAAAATCAACTGTAGGCAATAGATCTTTCTAATATCTGGCACCTAAACTCTGGAACAGCCTTCCTAGCACAGTTTGAGAGGCAGACGCACTCTGTCAGTTTAAAACTAGATTAAAGACACATCTCTTTGCATTAGCATTTACATAAAACCCAAATGCTTCTGAAATTCAAATCCTCTAAAGGATTGTTAGGCTGTATTAATGAGGGTAACCGAACACTTCCCAAACGACATTATAAATTGAATGGCATCTATGCTTTTGTTAGTCTGTTTTTTTATTATCCCAAGAACTCCCTAATCCTAGAACTAGCCATATCTTGAGCATGGTCTAGTCATGGAGGAGTGATTCCTGAAAGACCCCAGTGACTGTCTTTGCATTGATCCCATGGGCCATCCTGAACACCCACCGGTGACCTTCTCACCAGCCTTTCGGCGCCTAGACAGCAGCTTTGCAAAGAAAGTTTGGCCAGAGGAGAAATGATTGTGCCCAACTGAGCCTGGTTCCTCTGAAGGTTTTTTTTCTTCACTTTCGTCAATTAGTGAAGTTTTGTTTCTCGCCAATGTTGCCACTGGCTTGCTTGGTTTTGGGACTTGTGGAGCAGCACATCGATGGATTTGTTCTTCAGTGTTTGGTATTTCAGAAATATTTCCTACAGAATTCACAGTGCACCCCCTGCAAGTAGCCAGAAATGAGTATGGTACTACTGTGAAAGTAGCTACTAACACTCATTTAGGGAAGGTAGAAGTGAGAACCAACAAAAGTTCAACAACTTTATTTATAAAATAAACACAAAACGAAAGTATTGATCCAAATGGAATCATTCCACTCTCATGGCTCTCAGCTCCACACACTCTCATCACATCCAGACAATCACAGATTTTGCACTCTGTCGTTGCGAAATATAGTTACATTTTTTAGAGTTGTGCATCAGGGTATGGTGAAGGGTTTGGGACTGGACGAAGGCTACATATACTACCACATGTACTCAATGGAGAAGCATAAATTGGCTTTTGTGAACAAGCAGGAAACTAAGCAGATGAAAAGAATGTGGATGGCAACGATGTCTGTGTATTGCTGTAATGCAACAAAACAACGTCTTGTTTTGGTGCATTTTCTCACAGCATGTTCTATAGAAAAAGGGTAGGTGGAATTTTGTGTCTGTTTGAAGCATAAGCTTTTACAATACAAAAGCAATTTTGTCAATTGTGTACCAGCCTCAAAAAACGATCAGATGTGGACAAGCTCAAAGCCTTTTAGATCCCATTTACAACTGTATTTATACACTTGTCTACAATGATTGTTTTGTAATGTCCAGCAAACTATCATAATAATGTTTTCAAAATTTAGTGAAAAAACAAGCAACACATTTTCACCCTCTAATCAATTCTACAACCCAGGCTCATTCTGAAAACATGCCGCTATATACATTTCTGGAGAGCATCAAATATGTTCCAGGAGCTACGTTTTTTTTGCAGCTTTTGTTTCGTGAATCCACCAGAGGCCACTGTGTACGCTTTTTGAGATCTCAGATTTCTCTCGCGAGTGCCATTCGGACCTGCTGTTCTCACAAAAATTCACCAGAGGATGTTGTCGACTGACTGACTGACTGACTGACTGACTGACTGAACCACCCTCCTCTTTCCCTAAACCCAACCGATAGTGTTTTCAAAAGCACCGATTGACCCGCCCACCTCTAAACCCAACCAACAGTTTTAAAAAGAAATCCATAAAAAGAAATGCCCTCGCCTGATTGTTACCACGTTTTCAAATTTTACCACATTCTCACCCTGTTATTTATTACTATTATTTATTTATTCTCACCCTGTTTATTTTTATTCAACCTTTATTTTTTGGCTTCTGTTTTTGTCTTACTGGAACTGTTCTTTGCCAGACTCGAACCCTATCATCATGGTTAACACCTCTAAGCTTTTCAAGTTCGCCAACATATATGCCGAGCTGTTGGACAAACTGGTAACAGCAGGAAAGCAAGGAAGAAATATGGAGGTAAGTGGTCAGCTGGTAAGCGTGAAAAGGAACGGCATCATACTGCCCCGTAGTGTTCATTTTAAAGATGAAATGCAGCCATACGTATTTCTAGCTATATAATTCGGGATCTCCAGAAATGTATATAGGGCTATGCTTTCAGAATGAGCCATTGTTGCAATTCTGGGTAATTTTCAAACCAAATTTTTGTAAAATACTGTATGCACAATATAACTGCTGGATAAAAGATTCCTTCATACATTCATTCATTCATTCATTTTCCTTCAGCTTTGTCCCTAATTTATCATTTAAAAATATAACTGAATGGTTGGGTTTGTCCACACTTTACCCAAACATGGGTTGAAACAGCATTTCCTTTTTTTGTGTAGAATCTACTTTTATCTATCTTAGCTACACACACTATGTAATGCTTTTTTCCCTGTTTACCGACAGTTAATGTAGATTGCCAACAGATGCATGACACTAGAGGCAAAATTGTGCTCTTTCACATTAGCAGCTTTTTAATTATTAATATTGAATTATCAAAAACCACAGATTTCAGAGATGATGCAGATGAATTGCCAACGCTCAAGAGATATTTAGCAGGTTTAATATCTGTGATCAAAGTCTTGTAGTGTGAAACGTGTTTTGGCTAAAACTGACATTGGCAGAATGTGCAGAATGAAAAGAACAGCAGTTTAAGATGTGTAGTGTACTGGAGACCGTGCTTCTCTCTCTTTTTTTTATGATAGACATTTTCTCAGGAATCATAACACAATCCCTGCTGGGGGAAAACAAGATTAGAAACCCTCACAGAATTTGCAATTGTTCTTATGGTTACAATGGGAATTGTATTGGTTTTAATGGAAACTGTAATGGTCCCTGTAGGTCCCTGTAGGTAATTTGGTTCCTTATAATGGTGGCATGATAAAACTGCTAAATCATAATAGAATGTATCCCAAAACTTCCGCTATTACCAGTTTGTCCAGCTGCTCGCAGCGTATGTCAGCAGACTTGAGATGCATACGAGTTGACCGCAACAACAGGGTTTGAGTCCGGCAAAGAACGATTCTAGAAAGCAGGTAAGACAAAAACAAAAGACAAAAAAAATAAAGAAGAAAATAACAGCATGAGAATGTGGTAATATCTGAAAACGTGGTAAAAATCAAGCTGCCACAAGGGATTTTCTTTTCTGGATTGCTTTTCAAAACCCTGTTGGTTGGGTTTAGGGAAGGTGGTGAAAGCTGGTCAATTGGTGCATTTTAAAACAATATCAGTCAGTCAGTCAGTCAGTCAGTCAGTCAGTCAGTCAGTCAGTCAGTCAACAGCAGCCTCTGGCGGATTTGTGCGAGAAAAGCAGGTGTGAATGGCACACGCTAGAGAAATTTGAGATCTGAACAAGCATACACAATGGCCTTTGGTGGATTCGGGAAAACAAAAACTGCAAAAAAACGTACCTCCTAGATGTGTTTTGGAACTCTCCAGAAATTTATATAGCTATATGTTTTCAGAATGAGCTTGGGTTGCAAACATTCTGTTTGTAAAAGCTTATTTGTAAAAGCCAATAGAATTTTTGTGCTTGTTTTTTTTTTTTCAGGAGGGATATTATATGGTTTTGATTCAATAAATATTCAATATTGTTCATGGATCAAACTAGATTGGTCATGCATAATTTGTTTTGTTTTGCTTGAGCCCATTTCTCAACATTCTCTTTTTATTTCATTAAAAACATTCAAAATTCAAATTATCATTCACAGTGATTAAGACTATTGTTTATAACAGATTGAATACTATAATGTTATTTATATGTACAGTTGAAGTCAGAATTATTTAGATTTTTATTTTATATATTACCCAAATTATGTTTAACAGAGCAAGGAATTTTTCACAGTATGTCTGATAATATTTTTTCTTTTGGGAAAAAGTCTTATTTGTTTTATTTCAGCTAGAATAAAAGCAGATAAAATTGTATAAAAAATCATTTTAAGGTCAAAATTATTAGCCCCTGTATAAGTTGTATATTTTTTTCGATAGTCTACAGAACAAACCATCGTTATACAATAACTTGCCTAATTACCCTAACCTGCCTAGTTAACCTAATTAACCTAGTTAAGCCTTTAAATGACACTTTAAGCTGTATAGAAGTGTCTTGAAAAATATCTAGTCAAATATTATTTACTGTCATCATGGCAAAGATAAAATAAATCAGTTATTAGAAATGAATTATTAAAACTATTATATTTACAAATATGTTGAAAAAAATCTTTCCGTTAAACAGAAATTGGGCAAAACATTAAACGGGGCAAATAATTCAAAGAGGCTAATATATCTGACTTCAACTGTATATATAAAAGGACTTATTATTATATGCTGATTACATGACTTGTACATATAAATATGAAAATAATATAACAAAAATGGAATTCAACATTCACTTCATGATATTGATTCAATAGGATTTCCTGCATCAGTGCTTATAAGTGGTTATGAAATAAAACGTTATCGCATGTCTCATGCATTTCTGAGCTCTTTCCAGAAATCATGAAAGATCTTTAAAGATCTGAATAAATCTGAAGAATAATTAAAAACACCATAAGGGAAAAAAAGACTACTGTGAGCTACGGATGCCATGCAGAGTGGCAGGTTACAAAACTGATCTACAGATAGACAGAGCTGGTTTTTGAAGTATAAAAGGCCATTTTGCGAGAAATTTTTCAATTACATTTGCTTTGTAACCATAAAGGAGTTTGACGATCCAAGATAAAGCAAGCAGGCGGTTGGATATAATCCAGCGTCTGATAGTGAAGGCAAGGTTTTTGCTGAAAGACCTATACACCCATCAGTTACATTTCCCCCTGGAGAAAGAATCGCGGAGCCTCTGGAGGATATCAGGGGCCTGGAGCGAGTTTTTGTTACACCTCGATCGAATCCCAGGCGTCAGTCGTGCTGACCACACTCCCGGCACCATTACGCAATTAAGGATGTGATTTAATTATCTATTTATCTGTTTCGGCACTCTGGATGGTATACACAGAGTCTAATGGCCTCGCTTCATTACCCTCCATTAGGAGAACGGCACAAAACAACACGGTGAGGTTAATGTCTCTCATGCAGCTCCCAGATGAGTTTTGATTGAGGCCTGTGCGACAGAAACACTACAACTGCCTGCCCGTAATAATGTTGGCACTGCTAATGCTGCTACATTGCGCTGTACTTGCCTCTCAACATTTGCTATGGCTACCTCAACAGAAAAAAAAAAATTGTAAATATTGTGATAACTGTGTGTAAATGTATTTTTGTGCATACAGGATCAGCTTTTAGTTAGTAGTTTGTTCGGTGTCAGAATGGGAAAAGCTGTCAATTCAAAGGAGTTTGATAAAGGACAAATTTTGTCTTAGAAATTACATTTCATAAATGGTGCATCATAAGCAGGGCCAGACAGAATCTGCAGACATTTTTTAAAAATTGCTATTTTGTAAAAATTCTGTGGATTTATGCGGAAAGATTTTGGAAGTATCATTACTTAAAAACTTAATATTTGAAATAAAAACATTATACATTTTTAACTTATTTAATTAAATTATAAATAAATAACTTTATTGTATAAATTTAATGTTTACAGTGCATATACAATTACTGTAGATCCACTTATTTGGTAAACAAAGCAAGTCTCTCATATAATATACAGCAGGTGACACTTTAAAATGACCTTTCCTTGTACTGCGGCCACTCTAAAGGGGTAAGAACGTGTTTTTAAGGTATGACTGCAGTTTGTGAATATGCCGCCTGGGGACACAAAAGGATGGGATGCGAAAGGACAGAAATAGCCTATACAGCAGCTGTAAATATGTTACTTGTAAATGAAGATGAAACAATAAAGCAAAGCATTATATTTCATTAATCAATAAAAAATTGTTAGCATGCTTTATTATTATTGTAAACTTGTTAATTGCAATGAGGATTCATTTTGGAAAGTAGACAGTCATTAAATAAGCTTTTTGATTTATGTTTTCATTTACGTTTTTATTTACATCTTCGTTGTTGATATTTTACTATCTCAATTATTGTACATAATCATAAATAAATAATGAAAAACAAATGAATATTGAAAATAGGCCTAAATAATTATTCATTTAAAGACATTGCAGTGAAACACTGACAAACGGTCTGGCGCATGGTCTAAAGAGCTTAGGTTGAACGCTACTTCATTAAAAGCATAAAAATAAATTGACCTACCTCAAGCAGATACCTCAAGTATAATAAAAATCATTTTGCCGCAGACATAAAAAAAGTCCCGCAAGTTTATTTTTAATCATTTAGTTTCAGTTCAGTTTTTCTTCATTTTTTCTTGATTTTGTTTTTTTTTTACTTGCAATGGCTCCGTATCTTTTGTATTTTAATTTCAATTTCAGTCACCTTGAATATGCGTGTGAAATATAATGCGTGCATAACCTCATAAGTTAAAAAGATTTGTGGCAAACCAAGTTTTAACAACCGCCTATTAACAAATATTATATGTCAATCATCATGTGTTGGCATAAGGCGATATGTTGCCTTTTTTTATAGGCTGCACGTAGGTACCTACGCCGCGGTGTTAACCGGCAGAGGGAACGATTTGAAGTGGTGACATACGTATCTATTAAATGACAGAAAATGTTACTTTACAAATTGAATTGTAAATAAATTCTATGAACATTTTCATATTGGTCAATAATATTACTGAAATTCATTTAAAAACGAACTAAATCTAAATTTATACAGTTACACGAGTAAAAACATAGACTCAATGATTGGCAAAAAATCTGCAGATTCCATGTGGGCCTAATCATGAGTATTTTATTCATTCATGTATTCATGTAGGTAAGTATATGTTTTCTGTTTGTTTAAACTACGTTTACTATTTAAATTGAGCTGAAATAACACATTTTTTGTGTTTTGTTTTTTTTGGGGGGGGGGCACAACTTAATTGTTTTATGCTCAATCCACTAACATTTTTTAAAAACTAATAAGTTAACTTAGTTTCTTCATGTTTTCCCAACATAAATTGATTCTGGAACCCAGCAATTTTCCGTGTGTGTGTGTATGTATGTATGTGTGTATGTATGTATGTACTGTATGTATTTGTTTATTTATTCATTCATTTTCTTTTCAGCTTAGTCCCTTTATTAATCTGGGGTCGCCACAGCGGAATGAACCGCCAACTTATCCAGCATATGTTTCATGAAGCGGATGCTCTTCCAGCTGCAACCTAGTACTGGGAAACATCCGTACACTCTCACTCACACACATACACTACGGTCAATTTTAGCATACCCCATTTACCACATGTCTTTGGACTTGTGGGGAAAAACAGACCACCTGGAAGAAAACAACGTAAACATGAGGAGAACATACAAACTCCACACAGAAATGCCAACTGACCCAGCCGAGGCTCGAACCAGTGACCTTCTTGCCACTGCACCACCGCTTTATTTATTTATTTATTTATTTATTTATTTATTTACTTATCGCTGTAGTGTTGAAGTGTTGCCATGTCCAAGTGATGCTCTTGAAGTGTTGTCATACTCTCCATTATACGCATTTTAATTTTTGGTTAAGTTTGATATGCGATTGATTTTGTTTGCTGTTTTTATAGCAAAATCTGACAACACGAGTAAAAATCTCTAAAAATATGTGTTTGGGTATGTGTGTGTGTGTGTGTGTGTGTGCTTGTCCATGTGCTTAACAAGTTCTTCAGTTATTGTTAATGCGAGTTAATGTTTTGTACACACGGTTGTCACCTCTTGATTTTTTTCTGACTAATTCACTAAACTGTGTGTACAGAATAGGATTAAGCACTAAAAGTTAAAGCCCTAATAGAGCTTTAGAAATAGGAATTACTTTTTTTTTATTGACATGACAAATTTACCAAAATAGCAGCGCTTTATAATATGAATACCTTCATTCATTTTCCTGCTGCTTAGTCACTATTTCAGAGGTCACCACTTCGGAATGAACCACCAACTATTCCAGCATATGTTTTACATGGAATGATGCCCTTCCAGCCGCAACCCACTACTGGGAAACACCCATACATTCTTATTCACACACACACTCATACGCTACAGCCAATTTAGTTTATTCAATTCACTTATAGCACGTCTTTGGATTGTGGGTGAATCCGGAGCACCCAGAGGAAACCCACGCGAACACAGGGAGAACATGCAAACTCAACACAGAAATGTCTAACTGACCCAGCCAGGACTCGAACCAGCAACCTTCTTGCTTTTAGGCTACCCACTAAGCCTCCGTGCTACCATCTGAATACATGCATAATTGAAAATAACTAGAAACCACATGCTATGCTAAGTGAAATGTGATCAAAATCTTCTATTTCTTTATGTCTATCATTTCATGAGTGTATTTTGGCTTTACAGAGTATACGAAGATGTTGTGGTGTGTGAAAATATGTCTGGGAAGTACACCAATCAGTTTAGAGTCACACTGCATGTCTACAATTTGTTTTAAGTAATAGCAATTAAGTTTATGAAGGTCAAAAGTAGCCACTGTAAATGGACAATGAGCCTTTCATAACGTTCAAAAGGATTTAATGTTTTGTAACGGAGCATGTTTATGCATAAACCCAGGTGGTAATTGAAAACTCGAGTGATATGGATCATAAATTCAATATCTCTGGCACTTACTTGCACAGCGGAGAAGAGAAATTTGTTCAGATGAACAGAGCTGTTTAAACTTTTTTGCTTAGAATTAGAAAATTGCTATTGTTTATTCATTCATTCAGCTTAGTTACTTATGTATCAGGGGTCACCACAGCGGAATGAACCACCAACTATTCCAGCATACGTTTTACGCAGCGGATGTCCTTCTAGCTGCAACGCAGTACTGGGAAACACCCATATGCTCTCACATTCACACTTGCGAACATGCAGAAAACTCCACACAGAAATGCCAACTGGCCCAGTCAGGACTCAAATCGGTGACCTTCTTGCTGTGAGGCGACAGTGCTAACCACTGAGCCATCGTGCCCCCAAAATAGCAATTGTAAGAAACAAATTACAGTTTTTTCCAACTGCTTTCACACGTTTTCAAAACAGTGTCCCCTTTTTTCAAAACTCAACACACAATTCCCAAAACTGCACACACAAATTACAAAATGCCTCACATTTCCTTCAAGATGTAACACTGCATTCAAAATGCCATAAACACAGGTCAGAATGAAGCATTTGCATTGAATAGCAAACACTTCTTTCATAAAATAACACTGCAGGATATATCACTGTTGTTCTAAATCTAAAGCTCTTTGCTCTTTAGAGGCTGATATCTACAATTCAATACAACGTTCTACAATGACAGTAATCTATTAAGAGGAGGAACAGGTACACTGTAAGCACCAATGCAATAAAGAAACAGAAAATATTCATTAGGCCAAACAATATTGCTGTATATAGCATACAAAAAAAAAAAGATTTATATACTGTATGTAAAAATGTAAAAAAAAATGAAAGAAAAAGTATATTCTTTAGAATACAGCAAAGAACACAATTGTGTGTGGGACTTCGAGGGAGGGGGGGTGTCTATTCCGTAGAGAAGTGTCATGCGGGCATAGGGTTGCCCATTATACACTTTACAGCCCTAGACTCTTTACAAAATAATTTCTCTATTTTTTTATAGGAATTTAGGATTTACAGTTTTTTTATATGATCGCTTACACACTAAAATGAAACTTTTCCCACAATCAGCAAAACCTTACACTCAAGGAGAATAACACAAGGCCAGATCTGCACAACTGTGAGCATGTTGTCAGCTTCATGCCTTTTGCAAAACATTACACTTAGTGATTGCAAAACACTAAACACACTTGGATGCTTTTGACACAGATATTTTTCATGCTGGAATTTCCTTGCAATTTCAAAGCAAAGGCCTTCAAATGAATAAAATGCACACACACTGCTGCAAAATTGTAGACACACCAATTAGCTGTAACCACAATAAAAATGCAATAGGTATAAACTATTAGTCTTCAACAAATATGTTTACAGTAGTATAGCTATAAATATTAGTCTTCAATTAATATGCAAGGCAATGTCGCAGTATGGAAAAGGAAGCACGAAAGGGATTGGTAAACAGGAGACGGGGGATGGGAATTTTTTTTATATTGAAATGTATACATCAACAGAAAGCTGGATAAATATGCTTTACATTAGTTGTATCAGTGTCAAATCACCTACTAGAGTAAAGCTGTGATTGGTTAGTGATCCGTTATGAAATTAGTGTTTGCACATGTGAGGAGTGAGTGTGTGTGATCCAGTGGATAAGTGTACCATTTTGATTGATTGTGTTTGAAAAAGGAAAGCAAGTGGCTGCCTGTTAGAGTTTTGTGTTTTAGGTAGAGAATTGGGTGTAGAGTTTTGGAAAGAAGTGTTTTATGCAAATGAAAACTGAGTTCACGGCTGAGAGATTTGAGGTGTAGTTTTGCATTTTGAGTGAGATGTTTCAGAAATCGTGTGACAAGAAAATATTTTGTGTGTAAGCAGTTGGAAAAAACTGTCAGAAAAAATTCCAAATTTATAGACATTTTAAAAAGGACACCTGGTGAGAACATGTTGACATACTAATTTGGTGGTTGTGCTCCATAAAATCCATAATGAGGCAACTTTGAAATGATTTTTGACAGTGATTTAAAAGCTAAAAAGGTGGGGGAAATGAGTCTTAAACTTAAAAAAAGGAATAATTTTAGCATAAAAAAGGTGATATGGAAGATTCTATTAGAAGGTGTGAAATTATTAACTTTAAAAAAGGCATGAGATGGTAATAGTAAAAAGATGGCAAGTTGGTAAGTTAATCTTGTGCAAAAATTTGACAAAAGCGGTGGAAGAATGGTGGCAATGCATGAATGTGCAAAGACCACGGTATTTGAAAACACTTTTGACTGGATTGCTTTCATAGTGTAGACGCTCATGTGGTTCAGTGCTTTCAAACAGCCACAAAAGACCACCTACTCTCTGCCTACTGACTTAATTCCTAAACATTACAGGCAATTGTGTTGAGGCACTATGAAAGAGGGTGAATAAAGGTAAAAAGCGCAGTGTTCTTTGAACAGTCCTGATTATAGTCGTGGTCAAAGTATACAAAATCAATCACTTGAGTAAAAGTAGATACCCTAATAAAATATGAATCCACTGAATCTATTTAGTTTACTTGTGCCAAAGTACAAAAGTGCTTATTGATGAATGTATTTATATGGCAAAAAAAAAAGTTTTATTTCCAATCATTTTATTTTTGGAAAAACATTTCTGATAGCTACAAATGATTCTGTTAAGTGTGAAATATAATATATCATATAACCTACAGATGTTAACACTTTAGTATGTTCCCTCTGCCTAGTATTTTCACTATACTAAAAAGGATTATATGCAGATATGCAAAGGTACTGTATGTGATGTGATGTGTTCAATTAAAATTTAATTTTGTTGGGTTGTTTTGGTTTTCTTAGTAATAAACATGCTTTTTCACTATACTGTATGTTTTAGAAAAGATGTCTACAATACATGGTGAAAAGCATAGCTCATGAGCTCCAAATATTAATCAAATATAAGAATTGAGTTCTTTAGTCTTTATAGTACACGCTGTGGTAATGGTTACCTGAAGTATCACCCACTGTATGTAACAAAAATGAATAAAAACTAATGTGTGCTGACAGAAATAAC
The DNA here is from genome assembly GCF_903798145.1 of Danio aesculapii. NCBI lineage: Eukaryota > Metazoa > Chordata > Actinopteri > Cypriniformes > Danionidae > Danio > Danio aesculapii. The sequence continues at coordinate 40,025,538 of NC_079452.1, read as the reverse complement.
CATACATATAAAAAATATGTAGAATATGGAAAAATGTTTTAACATTTTAAAAGGAACGCAGTGTAACCGTTTTAGTTTTGTCATGTCATGTTAAAAAACACCTGCTTCAAATGTTATCACTCGATTGAATGGTCATTATCAGTGGTTATCAGCTGATAGATATGGGCCAGTAGGGGCCTTCTGCACCTACTAGTAGGCTCAGAAGACTGTTATCATCCATCCACATGGTTAATTCAATTCAATTCAATTCAATTCACCTTTATTTGTATAGCGCTTATACAATGTAGATTGTGTCAAAGCAGCTTCACATAAAAGGTCACAGTAAATAGGAACAGCTAAACTAATAGAAAAGACTCCAGATCCAGATCAGTTTTCACATTATTGTGATGGTTGGGTTTAGAGTTGGGATAGGAAAAGATGTTAATAAAATGCAATTAATGGGAAATTTAATAAATAATATAAATTATTATCATTAACTTACGAGTGCAGCCATATGTAATCTATAGCTGATTAACAATGTGGATGGATGATAGCAGCCTTCTGCTTCTGCCTACTGGCTCAAATCTATCAGCTGATAACCACTAATAGCGCCCATTCAATCAAGTGACAACATTCATATCAGCTGGAAAATACGTGAACATTAATCTGTGTCATTTCTACATCGCTTTTTTACAGATTTGTGTGGATGTTGATCATTTTACTACGCTGTCATCTATAAGCAAAACATTTCAAAAATTAAAAAATAAAAACTTTTCTATTTTTAGTACACTGTTGTCGCTCAGTGCATCCTAAAACACTCGGATAGCTCCCTTTCAACTTGGATTCTTATTTACTCTTTAAAAAGCTTTACATTGTTGCTGGTTATCATTCCGTAGCCCGCAGGAACATATATCTGTCCCTCAGCCATGGTCTGAGAAGTTAAGTATGGCTAAGCTGCGGTTGCCCTTGAATGAGATATTCTTACCATAGTCGCTGATCCGGAAAGAACCAGCTGCATCTGTGTGCAACAATGCAAGAGATTTAACCGTGTATTGAGTAAGAATGGCCTGGGATTAGTAAGTCTGCAGCACTGCTAAAGTGAACAACAATACGGACAGAACATCCAGTTGTGTAAACAACCACAGTTTGGCACACAAGCTTTTGTGCCCTCGGGAATGTTAAATAAGCAGTTAGACTTCATTTAGACTGACAGAGCAAATGGTGGAAAACTGTCTGATTCATCTAGAAATCATCGGTGTGGGTGAGTCATGGATCTTGGCCTCATCTGTTCTGAACTGACAATGTGAGATCCCTTAAATGGTGACGCAGAGTCAGAAAATACATTGCCATCTGACAGACGGCACATCTTGGTGACAAAACATCATTGACTATCTAGAGATAATTGTCATAGGCCACCTTAGGTGTAGCTGTCAGATGAAATGTCTTCTTGCCAGTGCAGAGTGGGAGTGAAAATTAGATGTCTGTGAGCATTTTTCCCCTAAATCTGCTTAGTTCTATATCTCTGGTTTTGTTTATTAAGTAAAGAGTTTTTGTTTCAGCACAGTTGGATAGTTTGAGCATAATCAGATTAATTTCTCTCTGTTGGCAGTTGTTAAATGTTTATGCGGAGCTGAATGGATCTGACAGAAGAGTTTGAAAATAAATATGCAACTAGCAGAGAGGTTTAGAATTGAATTTATATCCATAAATACAGAAGATCAAACGTTTTAATGAACAACTTTTTTGTAGATGAAGACATTAAGGAGAATCAGAGCTGCGGAGAATGAAGTGGTTTAACTACAATGGGACTGAAAGGATCTGACTAAAATAAGACTGAACAAAATGACCTTAAGGAGCATCACGGTGTAGCAGTGAGTAGCACAATTGCCTCAGAGCAAGAAGGTTGCTAGTTTGAGCCCCAGCTGGGTCAATTGGCATTTCTGTGTAGAGTTTGCATGTTCTCCTTGTGTTTGCTGGGTTTGCTCTGGCTGCTCCGGGGTCCCCCACAGTCTAAAGACATGCAGTACAGGTGAATTGATTAAGCAAAATTGGCCGTAATGTATGAATGTGAATGCTAGACTGTATGGGTGTTTCCCAGTGTTGGGTTGCAGCTGGAAGGGCATCCACTACATAAAACATAGGATAAGTTGGAGATTCATTTTGCTGTGGTGACCCCTGACTAATAAAGGAACTAAGCTGAAAAGAAAATGAATAAATGCATGAAAACGACCTTAATTCAACTGAAATAATACTGAAAAATGAATAAAACAGAATAAAGAGGCTGAAATTTTGTTGAAAATTGTTTTTAATTGGAGTCGAATTTCAACAAAATTTAATTAACAGAGATTTAAGTACATTAATTATTGAATTTACTTTTAAATTGCTAGATCTGCAGTTAGTCCAAAAATGTAATGAGAATATGTGTGTTTTGAAAGAAGAATTGCAGCGTAACCTAACACTAAAACTGTAATAATCTGATTAAATATAATGGATGATTAACATAATGGATGTGAAGCTGATAAATCTGCATTAACTGTGTGACACTGTCATGTCAAAATAGATGAACAATCATTTAATATAGCATGAGTAGTAGTTTAAATAGAAAAATTAGATTTGTCCTAAATTGACAATCGAATAGTGTGTCTTCATTTCTGAAGCAGCATTTTGATGGTAGGTTCAGAATTTGGTGTAATCAAATCCTAGATGTACACTACCTGACAAAATCTTGTCGTTGATCCCAGGTGTAGAGCAACAAATAATAACTTGACTTCTTGTTGATCATTTGTACAAGTGGCAGAAGCTAGATTTTTCAGATGAATCATCTGAACTGCATCCCAATCATCACAAATACTGCAGAACACCTATTGAAATCCGCATGGACCCAAGATTCTCAGAGGAATCAGTCAAGTTTGGTGAAGGAACAATCATGGTTTGGGGTTATATTCAGTAGGGGGCATGCAAGAGGTCGATGCCTAGTCGATGGCAACACCAACAGCCTGAGGTATCAAGACATTTGTGCTGCCTATTACATTACAAACCAATGGAGAGGGCAAATTATTCAGCAGGATAGCGCTCCTTCTCATACTTCAGCCTCCACATCAATGTTCCTGAGAGCAAAGTAGGTCAAGGTGCTCCAGGATTGGCCAGCCTAGTCACCAGAAATGAACATTATTGAGCATATCTGGGGTACGATGAAGGAGGTGGCATTGAAGATGAATCAAGAGAATCTTGATGAACTCTGGGAGTCCTGCAAGAACGCTTTCTTTACCATTCCAGATGATTTTATTAATAAGTTATTTGAGTCATTGCAGAGATGTATGGATGCATTCCTCAAAGCTCATAGGAGTCATACACAATATTAATTCTTTTGGTTGTTGGTGCTAGATTGGTAGGGTTTAAGTATTTCAGAAACTGCTGGGATTTTTTAGGCAAACATCTCTAATATCCATAGAGAATGAGGATTCATTTCTGTGTGCAAAAAATGCCTTGTTGATGCCAGAGGTCAAAGAAGAGTAGCCAGAATGTTTTGAGTTGATATAAAAACAACAGCTACTCACAAGCCCACTGGTTGCAACTAATGTCTGCAGAGGAACATCTCTGAATACACAACATGTCAAACCTTGTGCAGAAAAGCACACTGGAGTCAGATACGAACAGGAGACTAAAATCTTCACTAGACTCACCTAGTTTTGACAATGGAAAATTTGAAGATTCCGCTGCAAAAGTTGGATAGTAGGGTCAGATTTGGTGTAATCAGCATGAAAGCATTGATCTGTACTGATCAAAAATTCAGGTTGGTGGTGATGCATATTGTCACGTGAACTGATGCATGGGACAAGCTCGAGAGGTGGATACATGTGCAGCAAGTAGTGATGTGATGTTGTGCACCGAGGCTTCAAAGTTTGTATCAAAAAATGATGCATCTCGTAGTGAAGCAGTGTACTGGAGCTTGATTCATTTAGCCATAATCATATGATCAGTGATGTCTGAAGCTTCATTTTGACTTATATCCATTTGACTGCTTTGAATTTTGGTTCAAAGGTTTAAACACCCTTGTGGGTTAATAAAGTGTATAGCGAGTGATTAGGCGTCGATTACATACTTTTTTACTCTTTCAAAGCACTGCACCGGTCCCATGCACCAGTAATTCAACTAAAATACAATAGTAATTTATAGTAAAAAGCTTTTGAACCATACTAAAGTGAATTAGTGTATTATTTACAACTATTTTTAAAGAAGATCACTGCATATTGTAGTATAGAGTATAACAGAGGACAGCTGATGAATGCAGCCCATAAGCCTCACTACGATAGCCTCCCATGCAGAAATCGCCGGTTCGATCCCCGCTCGAAACGAGTGGGTGGGTGTAGGACCCGTTGGAATATGATAATCATAAATATTTTTAAATACCCTGCATTTTAGTCATTAGTGAACTGTAACATACAAAGACTACAGTAATTGAGTTATTTGTTTATATTACTATTGTTGTATTACTACATAATACGAGTTGATCAGGTGTGAATGCTTAACATTTTTGCAACACAGTTCTTTCCCACAATTTAACTAGCAGAGATCCTCATCAAGCTCTGATTTGGTAAGCTTTGAGTAACGAACCTTTATCTGATACAATTGAGTTGAACAGTTCACTGGTTCAGAAAGCTTAATTTCACCATCCCTAGCAGCAAGTGTTTATTGAAAATAATGCAGGAACAAAACAAAGGGCAAAAAACTATAACTCATAGAGACCAGCCACAAATCATCTACCACATTCAACAACAGACCAGCACTCACTGAAATACAAGGGATATTTATACAGGTGGCAACAATTAGGCTAATCAAATGGATGAGAAACAAGGGGAGGAGACAATGGCTGTTTCTCAATATGCGATCTTCAGCGTTTGTAACGACATCATCAACAGGTTAGTTCCAAAACTCAAGACCGCATCTATGCAGACTTGAGCGTAAAACTCACTTGAGAAGTCCCAGAAGTCATTGCGGCTGAATAAAAGAGGTGGGAAGTGTAGCATTTTATATAGATTAATTATTAAAATTCAGAGATTTAACTTATTCATCTCAGCAGTTTCCCTAAATGAGACGGTGAAAGTAAGCCTTAACACGAAAATCTTTATAAAGGCATAAACACAATAAGGGTGTTTATTTGCTGAAATTCATATTAAAATTTGTTTTATTTGTACTGTGCAATGTGTATTTGTAAGGTCTTTATGCATATATATATATATATATATATATATATATATATATATATATATATATATATATATATATATATATATATATATATATATATTGTGAAAAGAGGAAAAACAATAAATAGTTGCATAATTGCTGTAATGTTAAAAAAAATTTCATTAAAAATGAGTGAAGGTCATGTGACCATCAGGAAGAATCAGGGAAGAGTGCAGCATCTCATTTCTCAGAGGACGCATTCTCTGTTCTCGCAGTCTCCCGAGTTCCTTTTTCCGAGATAACTTAGCAAGATCTCCACAAGATCACAAGTCCGTTCTCTGTGTTCTTGGAATTGAAAAACAGCCAATGACTCAACAGGTCAACTAACAGGGGTAACCCTTACAATTAACATAGGTGTGGCACATGAGAGAACAACAGCAAGGAGTAAAAGACACATAAAAAAAAGGGTCGGACACATACAAAGACAGGGCTAGGGCTGTAACATATCTTATTGGCACACTTCACATCCCATTGTACCAAAAGATAATCGGCAAACCTACCTGAGGATTGTGCTGACCATGGTCATCCTTTTATGAACAGAGTGTTCTCATCCTGTGATGGCTATTTCTGGTTTCGAATAAATGACATTGACTAAAATAAATTCAAACAGCCTCTATAGATCTCAATCAAAATCCTTTGGGATGTTCTGGAACGGGAGATTAACAAATGGATGTAAAGCCAAAAAAAGGCAGCAACTGCGTGACACTGTCTTGTCAAAATGGACCAAAAATCATGCAAGACTGAATGAGTAGAAACTTAAAAAGGAAAAAAAATGAGATAAGACCTTGCCAAAATTGCAGAACAGAATACTGGAAAATGACTGTCTGGTCTGATGAGCCTTAATTTCTCCTGCGATATTTGGAGGGTAGGGTTAGAATTTGGTATAATCAACATGAAAGCAGGAATACATAGTGATCAACAATCCAGGCTCATAGATATCTTCTTCATCTCTTTGTACCAAGAGAGAACCGTCATGTCAAAATGAACCAAGCATCTCTGATGAAATTTCTAGCACCTTAATAAATCGGTGTCAAAGAGAAATAATCAATTCTGATGGCACAGGGTATACCTAAAAAACATGGACAGCATCTACATATTTAAACTTTGATTTTATAGTCAGGCAACCAAAACTTTTCCACAGAGCATTAAAGGCATTTCATCAGCTAACTTCACAGCAGGGAAACACATCTGTGATTGAGCATATACACACACTTTACACTTTTCTGATCACACACATCATGGCAAATCCCTTGATTCATTAGCAACTCTGCTTATGAAGCAAAGTCACTGATGAAGAAAGACATAATTGAACCCAATGCATAGCCCCTCGTGAGACACACTTAATGAGACAACTTAAACTTGATGTTCCACCATGTATTCATGATTAATAGATGAACACAGAGTTCTATAAGAAGACGTTCAAACCCACCTACATGTCTAGTTCAAAATAATCAATACCACTTTAAGGCAGACATCGGCTCTCCATTTATTTCTTGCAGTGCTGAGCATAATTCAACAGCATTATTATTTCATTCATTCATTCACTTTTCTTCGGCTTAGTCTCCTTATTCATCAGGAGTCGCCACAGCGGAATGAACCACCAAGTTATCTAGCATATGTTTTGCACAACGGATGCCCTTCCAGCTGCAGCCCAGTACTAGAAAACGTTCACACACACTCATTCACACATATACACTACGGCCAATTTAGTTTTTTATTCAAATGCACCTATACCGCATGTCTTTGGACTGTAGGGGAGGCTGGAGCACCTGGAGGAAACCCACACCAACAAAAGGAGAACATGCAAACTCCACACAGAATTGCCAACTGCCCAACTGCTTTTACCATGGTATCACATGGTTTCTTTTTTTGGAGTTTAGCTTTACCTGGTTTCTGGAACCATCCTTCACTGGACTCAAACCCCAGTCCATTCTACTCTGCCTCCAGAGTCTGGCACTGTAAGCTACTGAGCAAACCAGTCATGCAGAAAGATCCCTCCATACGGAGGTAAGCAGTCAGCTGTACTGCCCCATAGCATCTGTTTTACACACAAATGCAGCCATTATGTACTCCGTGGCACATATTTCTAGGTTCTCAGAAGTGTGTCTCTGGGCACATTTGTCCAGTGAGCCTGTGTTGATAATTTCAATCGGTTGTTTAAAATAAATCCTTCTGTGAGATGTGTTCATTAATCATGTTGAATCAATAAAAGTGGTTAAATTCTTTGGATGGGGATGATTGGGAGGCCAGCATGGTAAGCGTCGATGGTGGAAATTTTGCCAGGACACCGGGGTTATACCCCTACTCTTTACAATAAGTGCCATGGGATTTTTAATGACCACAGAGAGTCAGGACCGGTTTAATGTCTCACCCAAAAGACGGCGTTCATTAAGTGTCCCTTCACTTTACTGGGGCACTAGGACTCACACAGACTGCAGGCTGAGCGCCCCCTGCTGATTATTGATTATTGAAATAATCCAGCATGTCCTGGCATGAACCTTTAATCCACAGCCTCGCCAACTAGTCTTGAGTATGTTCAAGACACAAGTCCTGGAAAACAACAACAGGTATTGTGGGATCTGTGATGACATGCGGGCAAAAAAATTTGCATGCTGAAAGCATTATCCAATCATTTTATATTATCTTGCCATAGGCCACACCCACTCGCATTTATCATGATTACCTTGTCTGCAGCAGATATAGTTGTCACATTGCATGAAACGCAAGTTGCTCAGACCATTACAGTTAGTTTTGTAAAACAGGCACACTCACTCTAATGGAGAGTTTTCAGAGATTAAACTGAACCTGACAGCAGCCACATCACAAACCATTATTCTTATATTAGTTTATTTATTTCTTGTACAAAAAACTTTAACAGTAAAAGTCCAAGAACTATACTAAAATAAATTAAATCCATGTAATTCCGCACATGACATGTAACTGTTTTGAAAAAATATATTGCTGTAGTATCCTACAGCGAAAATGACTTTAAAGGACATTTCCTCTGAGGTAAAGAAAAGCCTGTGAGTAGGAGAAAAGAAAATAATCTAATTTAAATCCAAACTCTCACCACATCTTTAGTCAACTTTTCAACATCTTAAAGTATGCGCGCACACTCAAATTGAACTGTACTTAGCTCTTTTCACCGAGAAGATTTTGTGCAAATTGATTTGGACACAATGAGCTTTTAAAAGGAATCAATAAATGCTATGCAGGTTTTCTGCTATTCATCGTGTCCTTTCAAGCACTGAAAATGCATTGCCCTATCCCATACCATATTCTGAACAAGTACAGAGGGTCCAATGTGGAAACCAAAGACCCAGGGCACATCTCACACATATCATGATTAAATATGCAAATGAAACATTTCATGCATGGACAGTGTAATGGGTAATTTAGCGCCTGACTTCCCCCATCCCTATTGACATAAGTGATGCACAGAAAAGACAAGAATTTCATTCATCTCATGTATACACGCATCATGTTTGCTTTTTATCAACATGGTGATGATGCATAACCAAGGACATGCTGAAAACACATAGATTTGTCCTTCGCTGAACGCAAAGCCCAAGATTACAGGTATAGTCCTGGAGATCAGGGGGGAAAATGGATGTGATGTAAGAAGTGAAACACAGCCATTTGAGCTCAGCCGTGATTATATATTCACATCCAAATACACGTATGCATAAATCACTTGACCATGCCTCACTAGCACTCACTGTAATTACCTTGACACTCTCTGGAGGAGCGTAAGAGGTCTTAGGTCATTTCCTCATACATAGTTAGACACAATCAAGTGATGTAACGTAGAGTTATGTGGGAGTATGTTTTAAAGGGTCGAGAGAGAAAGACTTAACACATTACCTACACTTTCTTGGTAGAATTGGGTCATTTCATGTAAGTAAAATAGCCTTAAAGGGGTCCTTTTATGTTTATGTTTTTTAGACAGTGTAGTGTAGTGTAGCGCAGTGTGTACGTTACTAACCTCAAGTTTCACTTCAAAGGGAGATATTTTGGGGTTTTTCTAAACCGTTTTTCAAGAACTACAATGAAAGGCTCGTTTGGACTACAGCAGTGTTTTCCAAGTTTCTAAAGCGGTCTAAAAGATCATTTTCAAAATAAATCCCAAAATGGTTTTATTAAAAGTTTTCAAACATGCTGACACTACAACACTTAACAATCTAAAACATGATTTAGCCCCCTATCTTCAAAAAATACTTAAAAATGTCTTGCAAAAGCTGTACGATCCTCCTGATCAATCCACTCTGGTCTGAATCCAGATCAAATTGATATGGCAATATTGATGTAATTAATCGGACATATAACTATAATGGAACAGATGGAACTTAATGCTTTGGCAACGGGCGTGGCAATACAAAAACTTCATCTAAGGCAAGCTTTACACCAATCACAACAAACTAGAGCTTAGATAGGGCCCAAAAAATTAAACTCGACCCTAACCGAGCCCGTGCTCCTTGTGTCCGAGCCCGAGTCTGGTCCGACATATTAACTGTAACTATGAGGCAGAGCATAATTTAAACCTGACATTTTTTTTTTATTCGTGGGCTGTTATAACAGACGTTCTCAACTATAAGTTGTTTGAACTACAGAAATTAGTTTAGATTTATCTTACCTCGCTCTCAGAGGTATGCTTGAAGAAGTGGACATTGAAGGCTGACTTATCATCCTTTCTGCATACCTGTCGTTTTTTGCCCGGATTATTCTGTTTTTTACCATTCAATGCCGCTATCATCCCATTTAAGCATTTTCTCGTATCTTTCTATGAAAAGTGAAAGCAGCATCAAAGAGCCGATCTTATAGATGATATAGTATAACTAGTTGTTTAAGAGAATTATGCTTTTGCCTTATTTTGGCTTGAAACCACAGTAAAATTAATATAAAAATGGCCGCATTCACTATGCAACCTCTGAATCAGTTAATTCATATAACGCCTGTTTTACATCGCACTCGCAGGAAGTTGCTGCGGGCCTTGGAGCAGATAAAAAAGGGAAAATAAAAAGTGGATTTATATAAAGATAGATAGGCAACTAGATAGAATAGAGATAGATCAATCTGTGCAGCAGCTGCCGATCAGCTGCATGCTGCAGAAGCAGCCGATCAGCTGCATGCTGCAGAAACAGCCGGTGTGAAAGGCAAATGCCTGCGCGCTGCTTCCATTCTCTATACACAATGCGCACAGGTGACTGACGGACACGCTACGTTCAAAGACACTGTTCACCAGATCAGCTTCAGTACCCGCAATTTGAAGATGAGCAAGAGTGGAAACTTTGGAATTCAGGTGTGCTTTTAAATTCGATTCAGGATTTGGGTGTGCTGCCACCACCATGCTTCACTGTAGGGATGGTATTCGCCCGGTGATGAATGATGCCTGGTTTTCTCCAAACGTAATGCCTGGCATTCACTCCAAAGAGTTCAATTTTAGTCTAATCAGACCAGAGAATTTTGTTTCTTATGGCCTGAGAGTCCTTCAGAAGACTTTTGGCAAATTCCAGGCGAGGAGTGGCTTCCGTCTGGCCACTCTACCATACAGGCCTGATTGGTGGATTGCTGCACAGATGGTTGTTCTTCTGTAAGGTTCTTCTCTCTCCACAGAAGAATGCTGGAGCTCAGACAGAGTGACCATCGGGTTATTGATCACCTCCCTGACAAAGGCCCATCCCCCCGATCACTTAGCTTAGATAGCCGGCCAGCTCTAGGAAGAGTCCTGGTGGTTCCAAACGTCTTCCACGGATAATGGAGGCCACTGTGCTCATTGGAACTTTCAGAGCAGCAGACATTTTTCAGACAATCCCATCTCAGAGGTCTACAGACAATTCCTTTGTCTTCATGCTTGGTTTGTGCTTTGACATGCACTGTCAACCCTGGGACCTTATATAGACAGGTGTATGCCTTTGCAAATCACGTCCATTCAACTGAATTTACCACAAGTGAACTCCAATTAAGCTGCTGAAACATCTCAAGAATAATCATGGGAAACAGAATGTACCTGAGCTAAATTTACAGTTTCAGGGCAAAGGCTGTGAATACTTATGTACAAGTGATTTATCAGGTTTTTTATTTTAAATAAATTTGCAACAATTTTAAAAAATCTATTTTCACATTGTCATTATGAGGTATTGTGTGTAGAATTTTGAGGAAATAAATTAATTGAATCAATTTTGGAATAAGGCTGTAACATAAAAAATGTTGTGCTATGAAGTGCAATGAATACTTTCCGGATGCACTGTATCTCTCCATGCAATTAGGCTAATTAAGGAATGACTTTTAAAAAAGCACACAAATGCTTGATCATGGCTCAATCTGAATGGCAATAAATATCGACCAATCACCTACAATGCCCATAACTAAATCCACCACTACCAACCCTGTGGGCCTGTGGGTCGGGTCAAGTCTGGGCTCGGCCTCAGGCAGAGAATCTAAACTCTTCTACAAACTGGGACAGCTAACCAATCACAACACATTTAGTGGACCTTCATCAAACTCTGAACAAACTGAGACATTTGTTTTAGCCTCTTGAAATAGGTATTGTAATAATGTAAATAAATAAAGGCTTTGTAAAATACCAAAGTAGGACCCCTTTTAAGCATAGTATGCTTTTTCACATTTAACTTTCATTCATTCATTGATTTATTCATTCATTCATTCATGCTTAGTCCCTTTATCAATCTGGGGTCGCCACAGTGGAATGAACCACCAACTTATCCAACATATGTTTTTCACAGCAGATGCCCTTCCAACAGCAACCCATTACTGGGAAATATCCATACACACTTATTCACACACACATACTACAGACAATTTAAGCTTACCAATTTACCTATAGCGCATGTCTTTGGACTTTCATAACTTTTGGACCATGCCGCCCTATTTACTTTTATGTAACATTAAATGTAGCTGTTAGAAAATGTAAAATGCATGCAACATTTTACAAAGATCACAGTCAAGTGCTGGATAAACCAATTCATCAGTAATTCCTGCATGAGCCTACGAATATTTGTAGCAGATTTGCATAATGCCAGCCCATGCTTTTCATTTGAACAATGTCTACATTGATCCACAAACACCATCATTTTTGGCTGAGGGCTGGAAGATTTCAGTTTGTGCAGTCATAATGTCAAAAAATACTTTTTTTTTTCCACTGCAAAAGCAAATCTACTTTGCATGCACAAGATGTTACAAGCTGATTTTGCGAATTTTTACACTTACCTGTAAAGTATCTCATGCAAAATGTCAAAGCATCAAGCACACAACGACACCTGCAAACAATCTTTTCATTCATGCATGCTTCTCAATTGCTGTTAATTTTAGCAGTGCTGCCCACTGAAAATTTCTGCATATATATGATACACATCAACCCAAGCTCACAGAATCTATGTGATTCTGCCTTCATACCACCAAAACCTAAAATATATTGCTTAAAATGAATCTGTTAACTTTTACCACTTCGTTAACATTTTTACCTTTTTGAAGTTTTGAGGTTTAGATGTTCTGCATTTTCCAATCAGAGAATCTAAAATAAACTGTTTTGGGGGGAGGGAGGGTGTATTTATTAGGTTTATTGGGTTGATCAGCTACTTCTTCAATTCAATTCAATTCACCTTTATTTGTATAGCGCTTATACAATGTAGATTGTGTCAAAGCAGCTTCACATAAAAGGTCACAGTAAATAGGAACAGTGTAGTTCAGTTTGTAGTGTTTAAGTTCAGTTCAGTTGAGCTCAGTTCAGTGTGGATTAATAATCACTACTGAGAGTCCAAATATTGAAGGGTAAATCCAACGATGCACAGCTCTACAGATCCCGAACCATGCAAGCTAGTGGCGACAGCGGAGAGGGAAAAAAAACTTCACTAATATGTAAAACTTCCAATATGTAAGTGACAAATGTATGCTTAAATTAATAGGGTATATTAATAATAATATTATTATTAATAAAGCCATTTTGTTTTGACACACATTCTTTGACATTTGACTCCTTGTGTGTGTGTGACTGACTGTGTAAACACCAGCACTACTCTGCCTCTGCCAATCATCATATACTCAGACACATCAATCATCATCACTGGTTGGTTTTGTGTCCCGCCCCAGCCCCGAAAACACACACACCAACCCCGGAGAATGAAAGTTCATGGCTGAGATAGACGCTGCTCGCGTGAAAACCGCTTCAGTGTTCTCAATTATTGTCATGGATTGGTCAGGCTCTCACGACCCCCACTCACGAAGATCACCATCACCTGACTTCTAATGAGCACACAGCTGCATCACATTCACGAGCACCAGATAAAAGCACAGCACTCCAGTCGCTCATTGTCCGGGCTCGTCTCGACGAAAGCGGACAACTGAGCGACCACTCAGCGTAGTCATCCTCAGCTAAAACACACGATTTACTTACCTGTTCTCTTTGTATTCCTCCTAGTCTTCCTGGTCCTCCCGAATCGTCCTGTCTTCCAGTTCTTCCAAGTCTGTGTCATCCTCTGTCAGCTGTATCTGGTGTGTGCTGTCCATCCTCGTGTATTCCTGTTACCCAGCCACGGAGGAAAAGACCCCAACATCATTCCTGATCCTCCTGGCTATCCTTCATGTGCTCCTTGTTGTCATTTAATAAACACCCTAACGTTTCCTTACCTCTGTCTCCTGTCCGCTTCATAACAGAAGCCCGGACCCATAACGACGACAACATGAGCACCCCCGATCACCTTCAAGAGCTGGTGGACCAGTTGAAGCGGATTCTACAGCCACCAGCTCCACTTTCCAACGCACCACCAGCACCGAGCACTTCCGCCTCCACAGTTTCTTCTTCGGCCCTTCCTTCCAGTCCCATGGCCCGACCAGCGCCCTACTCAGGTGGAGCGGGGGAGTGCAATGGTTTTCTGTTACAATGTTCCCTCATATTCGAAATGCAACCTTCTCTATATCCCACAGATAAGTCGAAGATCGCCTACATCGTATCTCTACTCTCTGGACCTGCACTTAAATGGGCTGAGACGATCTGGAACCAAGCCGGGCCGGTCATGAATTCCATCACTACCTTCACGGAGTATTTCAAAGAGGTGTTTGGACGTTCTGATGGGGAAGTAGCCGCTGGAGAGCAGCTGTATCATCTAAAGCAAGGTACTCTATCTACACAGGAATATGCTCTCCGGTTTCGCACTCTAGCAGCTGCAAGTGGATGGAATGAGAGATCGTTGTTGACCACGTACCGGCTCGGCTTGGAACCCACGCTCCGAATCCAACTGGCCACATTAGATGATACAATGGGTCTGGAGAGATTCATCCAACATTCTCTCCGATGTTCCGATCGTCTCCGTTCCTATCAACAGGACACCATCACCCCCTCGTCTGCACTCCTCCAATCGCCTGAGTCAACAGCCTCTCCAGAACCAGAACCCATGATAATAGAGTCTGGAAGACTGACATCAGCGGAACGACAGAGGAGGCTGACCCGGGGTCTGTGTCTATACTGCGGTGTCAGTGGACACACCCGTATGGAGTGTCCCCTTCGTCCCATTCGGACTTCAGTGAGTGTATTCAGTACGAATATTGAACAATGTAAACCACTTACTACCACCGTACAAATAACTACTGCCTCTATTTCTCTCCTTGTCACAGCCCTCATCGACTCCGGGTCAGCAGGGAACTTCATCTCCCAATCCCTCTGTCGTCAACTCCACCTCCGTACTGAGGCGTCCTCGCATATATACCAGATACAACCGATAACCCAGTGCACTCGATCTTCGACCCGTATCCATCGACAATGCGAAGACATCCTTCTTCAAGTGGGGTTGTTACATCAAGAGAGGATTCAATTTCTGGTTCTGGAGGGTGCAAATATGGACATCATTCTAGGGCGCCCGTGGCTGGTGAAGCACGATCCCATCATCTCTTGGGGCACAGGAGAGATAAAGAAATGGGGATCTGGATGTACACCTGCCTGTTTTCCAAATCTCCCTCTTCAAGGTCGGAACCCCATTTCTTTGTTTGCAACATCGGTCGAGAGCCCTCCTGAGAAGCAGTCTATCCACATTCCTAAGGAGTACAGCTCCTTTCATGATGTCTTCTGCCCCAAGAGAGCTTCCCAGCTACCGCCGCATCGGCCATGGGACTGCGCGATCGACCTAGTTCCAGATGCCCAGTTGCCAAGAGGTAGGATCTACCCGCTCTCGCTTCCAGAGAATCAGGCAATGGAAGATTACATAAGGGAGGCTCTGAGTCAGGGGTACATACGTCACTCAAAATCACCAGCCGCCTCAAGCTTCTTCTTTGTGGCCAAGAAGGACGGAGGGCTGCGTCCATGCATCGACTACAGGGTCCTAAATAACGGTACAGTAAAATACCGATATCCCCTTCCTCTGGTACCAGCCGCTTTGGAACAGCTCCGAGAAGCTAAAGTCTTCACTAAATTGGACCTCCGCAGCGCGTATAATCTGATAAGAATACGTGAGGGGGACCAATGGAAGACAGCATTCGTGACCCCTACTGGCCACTATGAATATGAGGTCATGCCTTACGGTCTGGTCAACGCCCCCTCCGTATTCCAAAACTTCATTCATGAAGTCCTCCGGGAGTTTCTTCACCACTGTGTAATAGTGTACATAGATGACATCCTCATTTACTCCCGGAGTGAGGCCGAACATCGCCAACACGTTGCGGAGGTCCTACACACATTGAGAGAACATCACCTCTACCTCAAAGCGGAGAAATGCTCATTCCACCAGAAGTCGATTCATTTCTTGGGATACATCATTGACCAAACCGGTATACGTATGGATGGGAAGAAAATTGAGGCTGTTCTATCCTGGTCAGAACCCACTTCCATTAAGGAGCTCCAGAGGTTTCTTGGGTTTGCTAACTTTTATAGACGGTTTATCAAGGACTACAGCAGGATTACATCACCTCTCACTAATCTCCTCAAGGGTAAACCCAAAGGACTGGAGTGGACCAAAGAAGCAGCCGCAGCCTTCCGCCTTCTTAAGAAGGAGTTCACAAGGGCCCCACTCCTGACTCATCCTGACCCAAATCTTCCTTTCGTGGTGGAAGTGGACGCATCCACCACCGGCGTCGGGGCAGTATTATCTCAACATCATGATACACCGCCCCGACTGCATCCCTGTGCCTATTTCTCTCGGAAGTTGAGCCCGGCGGAGCAGAATTACAGCATAGGAGACAGGGAGCTTCTAGCAATCAAGCTAGCCTTGGAGGAGTGGCGTCACTGGTTGGAGGGAGCCAAACATCCGTTCCAGGTGATCACAGATCACAAAAACCTCCAATACATCAAAGAGGCCAAGAGACTATGTCCACGTCAAGCCAGATGGTCACTTTTCTTCTCACGTTTTGATTTCTCCATTTCCTATCGTCCAGGACCCAAGAATCTAAGAGCAGACGCTCTCTCTCGTTTACACGAGCATCACGATCATGAAGAACTCCCAACGAAGATTCTTCCCGAACACATCTCCATTTGTCCGATCACCTGGAACGCTCCTCCAGTCGTTGCCACTCCGGAAGCCCCTGCTCCGCCGGGATGCCCTCCTCATCGGCAGTTCATACCACCTGAACACCGGGTAGATCTGATCCACTCCTTACATACCTCGCTAGGCACTGGACATCCAGGGATCAACAATACTCTCTCGCTAGTATCCCAACGATTCTGGTGGCCAAACATGGCAAGGGATGTGAGGCAATATGTTCAGGGCTGTAAGGACTGTGCCCAATCCAAGAGCCCACGTCATCTACCCGCTGGAAAGCTCCATCCCTTGCCGATTCCGAACCGTCCCTGGTCACACCTAGGAGTGGACTTTATCACTGACCTCCCTTCGTCAGAAGGTAATACCTGTATTCTAGTCATAGTAGATAGATTCTCAAAGTTTGTCAAACTAATCCCTCTGAAAGGTCTTCCCACAGCCTTTGAAACTGCCGACAATATCTTTAATCAAGTCTTCAGGTCATTTGGTATTCCAGAAGATATTGTGTCGGACAGAGGTCCACAGTTCATCTCACGTCTATGGAAAGCCTTCTTCAAGCTCCTAGGTGTGGCCGTCAGCCTCTCTTCTGGATATCATCCCCAAACCAACGGGCAGACAGAGAGGAAGATTCAGGAGGTGGGACGGTTCCTGAGGACCTTCTGCAGTGGTCACCAGAACTCCTGGAGCCAGTATTTGGGCTGGGCAGAATATGCCCAAAATTCACTGCGGCAACCCTCCACCGGACTCACGCCATTCCAGTGCGTCCTGGGCTTCCAACCACCGCTCTTTCCCTGGGATGGCGAACCATCTGATGTCCCCGCAGTGGATCACTGGTTCCGGGAGAGCGAGAGAGTCTGGGACGAGGCTCATCAACATCTGCAGAGGGCAGTCCGTCGAAGCAAGGTAACCGCCGATAGGAGAAGGTCTG
The DNA here is from genome assembly GCF_903798145.1 of Danio aesculapii. Classification (NCBI taxonomy): domain Eukaryota; kingdom Metazoa; phylum Chordata; class Actinopteri; order Cypriniformes; family Danionidae; genus Danio; species Danio aesculapii. The sequence goes on along the minus strand of NC_079452.1, from coordinate 40,007,907 downwards.
AAGAACCCAGATACACACCCGGACAAAAGGTGTGGCTATCCACCCGGGACATACGCATGCGACTGCCCTCTCGCAAGTTAAGTCCCCGATTTGTTGGTCCCTTCACCATCGTGGAACAGGTTAACCCCGTCACCTACAAACTACAATTACCCTCTCACTACCGTATTCACCCTACATTCCACGTATCACTCCTGAAACCCTATCACGATCCTGTTCTTCCCTCCACAGAGCCTGACCACGAAGAGGAACCCCCTCCTCCACTGCTCCTAGAAGAAGGAGCCGTCTACGCAGTGAAGGAGATCTTGCGTTCCCGACGTCGTGGTGGCCAGTTGGAGTACCTGGTGGACTGGGAAGGGTACGGCCCCGAAGAAAGGACATGGGTTCCCAGAGCTGATATTCTCGATCCTAGTCTCATGGTGGAGTTTCATGAGAGCTACCCTGAGTTCCCAGCGCCTAGAGGCAGAGGGAGACCACCACGGCGTCGGAGGTGTCGGCCCTCAGGAGCGGGCCCTGGGGAGGGGGGTACTGTCATGGATTGGTCAGGCTCTCACGACCCCCACTCACGAAGATCACCATCACCTGACTTCTAATGAGCACACAGCTGCATCACATTCACGAGCACCAGATAAAAGCACAGCACTCCAGTCGCTCATTGTCCGGGCTCGTCTCGACGAAAGCGGACAACTGAGCGACCACTCAGCGTAGTCATCCTCAGCTAAAACACACGATTTACTTACCTGTTCTCTTTGTATTCCTCCTAGTCTTCCTGGTCCTCCCGAATCGTCCTGTCTTCCAGTTCTTCCAAGTCTGTGTCATCCTCTGTCAGCTGTATCTGGTGTGTGCTGTCCATCCTCGTGTATTCCTGTTACCCAGCCACGGAGGAAAAGACCCCAACATCATTCCTGATCCTCCTGGCTATCCTTCATGTGCTCCTTGTTGTCATTTAATAAACACCCTAACGTTTCCTTACCTCTGTCTCCTGTCCGCTTCATAACAATTATAGTAATTCTGGCAATTTTTTTATTGTCAGTAATGGTAACAACATTGTAACGAGGAAAACAGTTATTCTATTTATTACTCGTTACTCAAAAAAGAATCGTCATTAGCAACAGAATTTATTTAAAACACTGTGATTCCAATCACTGCTCAAGAGTAGTGAGTATTACAATCTGAAAGGTTAATGAGTTTACATGCAGTTTGTGCATGTGTGTGAAAACAGAACATTCTGTAGTGCATTTGGTGATTGTTTCATCCCTCACTAGGCATCCGTCATCTTCTCATCAGTAATATGCAGCCCATCTCAGGGTTCAGACATTTTGGAAATCTTCTCTGACACTTTCCAAACATACCTTGAAATTGTTCATTATGATGCAAACTTATTATTAATTGATTGGACTGGAATCGCAGGACTGTTTTTCTACTTTAGATAATCACGATAGACAAGACAAAAATGAAGTAGTGCCTACAGATTGAAGGAAAATAGAAGAGTATAGCACTCAAATGTGCTCTAGGGAAAGTAAAAGTACACATTTTTAAAACTACTTAGTAAATTACAATTTCTGAGATGAAACTACTCAATTACAGTCACGTGAGTATGTGTAATTTGTTACTTTACACCACTGAAAACCCCCTGGGAAACATTAATGATTAAATGGCACTAGACAGGAAACATGAGGAAACTATAAAGGGACAAAATTAAAAGACAAATAGGTGAACTGAATAAACTAATAATGGGATAACAAGGAGAGTTGTCTAGACAATATACAGAAGAGCACATAGCCCAAACAGACAAAAAATAACAGGACAAGAACATCCAGCCAATGAGAACACTGCACATTGCACAACACTCAATTGAGAACACGCCTCAAGCTTGTCTGAGACTGCACATTCAATATAAAGACAAAGACCAAAACAAGCAGAGTGATCAACCAAAAGACTGGCCCATATTTGACCAATCAGAGCAGAATAGGCTCTTGCAAAGGAGAGGGTTAAAAAATAGTATCAGATAGTGACAAAAAGCTGATATTGCAATGCATATTATGATTTAACAAAACAGACTTTTTGGTCTTTTGCATAGATGTAAAACTACTGCAGGAGGCCTCCAAAACAAAATTAGGAGTCTTTGAAAGGGTATAATAGCGGCACTTTATAAGAGCAGATTCACCAGCAGAGAGCAAGGTTTGTCTCTCTGCGAGTCTGAATAAGAAAGTATGAGCATAATAGCAGAGTTAACGAATAACAGAGTTAGCGCATTATCCTCAGCGGGGTGGCCATAATCTTACTCATTTCCTGTGTGATCCATAGCTTACACACATAGGTAATACAGCCTGAAAATCCATTCAAAGCGGATGCATTAGCAGTAAGAGTTTTTCCATGCATTTGTGTGTGAGTGTATTGCCAAAGCCTGACTCGAAAAAGAGCGAGAGCTAAGGAGAGGAGGGAAAGGAGAGACAGAAGAATAGAATGTGACAGGCTTTATCCTTAACCTTAAGCAGCAAAATAATGAAATGATAACTGAGTGCTATGCTCCTTTTGGGCATTCTGCTTAATGTAAATCTGATGCGAATCTGATGTAGAATTAAAGCGTGATCTCGACATGATGTAAGTGCAGTGAAGCACAGGAGCAGTGAAGGAAGTGGCGTTGAGAGGATACATGTGTTAAATGTTAATCAGATGACGCAGTGTTGTTACCTATAACAATGTAAAGACAATGGTATATTATTCTTTCATTCATTTTCCATCTAAGTTGCTTATTTATCAGGGGTTGCAACAGCGGAATGAACCGCAAACTATTCCGACATATGTTTTATACAGCAGATGCCCTTCCTGCCGCAACCCAGTACTGGAAAACACCCATACACTCTCTCAATCACACACACACATACACTATGGCCAATTTAGTCCTTCCAATTCACTTATAGCGCATGTCTCTGGACTGTGGGGGAAACCAAAGCGCCCAGTGGAAACCTACATGGGGAGAATATGCAAACTCCACACAGAAATGGCAACTCAAACCAGCGACCTTCTTGCTGTGAGGTGACAGTGCTCACCAATGAGTCACCGTGCCGCCCCTTGGTATATTATAAGTATTAGTAGTAGTTTTCCTGTATTAATTCTTTGTAATGAAGTTATTTTAACTTTAAACTGAAGTTAAAAATGTATATATTTTGTACTTTTTATTAATTAAATTATTTCTTAAATGCATAACATATCATTAATATTAGTAGTTATTGTACTATTAGTATTACTTTTTATTATTATTTAAATTTTTTTATTCAAAGTAAACATAGGGCTGGGCGATAAAATCGGTCTCGGTGTTTATTGACCAAACACCATTGTCAATATTGATAAAAAAAAGTTCGGAATAAAGCGCCATAGTTTTATTAACATGTGGCTGCTGAATGTGCGCATTGGAAGCAATGCCAATAAACTTAGGGTGTAAGTTTGTCATTTCCAATCGAGGTGCCCGTTGCACAATGCGCATATGGGAGAGGCGCACACATGTTGTGCAAGCGGCGCACACATGACGTGCGTGCATTTTCCAGGCGAACCTAGTTGAAAACATCTCAACTTTTCCGAATGCCACATGCACACCACGATTCATGTAATTAAAACTTACCAATCTGCTTCACACTTTGTATGGAATATACACATTTCAGTAATAATGGCAGACTAATTAGCGCACCCAAACACTGCAGGTATGTCATCCTCTGGGAAGACGGAAGTGCAGGAAACGCAAGCGTAAATAAAAGAAACCTCACACTCACACTTGTCAATTCAGGTCAGAATAACAACACACGCGAAAATGAGGTTTACTGTATCGTTATTGTTCACAACTTAAAGTTTGCTTTGAATGTTCAGTATTTACACTTTACCATTGCACACACTTAGTAACATTTTGTTGTGTAAGAGTCTCTTTAACACTTACTTTATTATAAAAAGATCAGATATTTTGTTGAAATATTTTTGTTTTTGACAATTAAAACTATTTTCCTAAGTAATGTTGGTCAATTAAAATAAAGTGGCTTAAAAAAACCTAATGTACCTAAATGGATTGTTAAAAAATATTTAATAATTATCGATACTGAATGATATGTGATCAAAAAATCAATAAACATCTACAAATCAACAATCTACAAAGCTGTTTCTGCATGACAATAAATTAATCATTTAATCAAACCAATCAATAAAATATAAATAAATCACAAAATAAATTCAAAAACTCACAATCAATTATAAAATAAAATATTCTCTTAGTTCATTACTTCCTTCATTTATATTTATTAATTTATACTTTTATTACTTTTATTTAATTAAAATAAACTATTTCAAGAAAATGTTTTCCTTTGTATAATTTATAATCATTTGTAACACTGAAAATAAAGTCAAGCTCATTCTATTGTACAATACATTGTGTTCTGTTATACTTCACACTCCATCAAATGTTTCATGACTAAGAATGTGCATCCCTTACACACTACATACCATCTTCTGCAGAAATAGTAACAGTAAGAACAGTCTAAACTGCTTCACATGGTCTCATGGCCACTTTGCTCAAGGTTTTTACTCAACCATGCCTTCCCAAGTCTCATGCCTCTGTTTTATCTGCAGGATATTGCTTCTGTAAGACGATTACATGCACAGCGAGCACAAGGTCTAGTAGACACATGGGACAATTATTGAACACAAGCTCAATCCCTCAAGATTCTCACTGGGGTCAGGAGAGGAACTGTAAAATCCAGACCTACAAGTTCCTGAATAGTTGTTAAGCTGCATATCACAAACTGACAGAATCCATTGCTAAAGGTCCGTTTCTGGAGCCAATAAATCTCTCATGCAGTCTCAGTAATGATCTGTCAATGTGAGAACAAGGCTTGCAAAGTAGATTATGAAAGCTTTTTAAAATAAGTTAAGATAAACACTAGAGGTGAATAGGGTAAAAGGCAAGACACAACAGGTGAATTACGAGTAAAAGGTGAGACACTACAGGTGAATATTGGGTAAAAGGCAAGACACTACAGGTAAATTACAGCTGAATAGGGTAAAAGGGAAGACACTAAAGGTGAATTTAACACAGGCTCATTGTGAATACTTATCCCATATACATTTCAGGAGAGCAAGATTTATGTAGCCAGAGGTACGTATGTGTCCGTTTCATCTTTCAAATGAACAATACGGCGGTATGACGCCCCTTATCGGCGGTTGTTGGTCAGTCAGTCAGCCAGTCAACATCGGTCTCTTGTGGATTTACGCGAGAAGAGCAGGCATGAATGACACTCACAAGAGAAATTTGAGATCTCAGAAAGCATACACAGCGGTGTCTCGTGAATTCGCGAAAACAAAAACTGCAAAAAAACAACCCAGGCTCATTCTGAAAATGTATCGCTATATACTTTTCTGGAGAGCGTGAAATACGTCCTAGGAGGTATAATTTTTTTACAATAATATTTTTCAATGTGTTTCTTTGTATATTTCTTGTACAGTGTGTATTTATAGTTTATATTTAATTGTAACATGTATGTAAAATGTAAACACAAACTTTTATTTTGTAAGTAATTAATGTCCTTATATTGTAAATACTCTGTAGTTACTTTGTAATTACGCTGTAGTTATGTCCAAGACAATAAACTATATAAATCTAAACGTGTTTTGTATATTTCATGTACGGTATTTGTAAAAAATGAAAGTTATATACATAAATATCCACAGTACACATGTAATATGTACTTACAAATTATTATCTTGAATGTAATTAGATTGCTATTACATTGTAAAAACATCCCAGATAATATTAATCAATGTGTTTCTTTGTATATTTTATGTGCAGTGTGTATTTGTAGTTCATGCTTTAATGTACACAGTACACATGTATGTAATATGTAACTACAAACTATTATTTTGTAACTACTGTGTCGTTATATTGTGATTACTCTGCAGTTATGTTGTAATTACGCTGTAGTTACGCCCAAGACAATATACAGTATATAAATGTAAACGTGTTTTTGTATATTTCATGTACAGTATTTTTAAATTATATTTATCTACATAAATATACACAGTACACATGTAATATGTAATTACCAACTTTTATCTTAGATGTAATTACTATGTTGTTACATTGTAACTACACTGTAGTTGCATCCAAGATAATAATTACAAATGTAAATATTTCCATGTATATTGTATGTACTGTATTTGGTTATTTTTAGTTGTGTAAATATACACAATACACGTAATTACAAACTTTTATCTTGTGTGCAATTACTGTATTGTTACATTGTAATTACTATGTTATTACAATGTAGCAATTACTGTATTGTTACATTGTAATTACTATGTTATTACAATGTAATTATATTGTTGTTACATTGTAATTGCATCGAACATAATATTTATAAACATGTTTCTTTGAATATTTCAAGTACAGTATCTGTGTATTTTTTTGTAAATATGCAGGCTACATATGTAATTACAAACTTTGATTTTGGATGTAATGACATTGTAATTACAAACTTTTATCTTGTGCAAATACTGTGTTGTTACATTATCAGTACTGTGCCATTACATTGTAATTACATTGTAGTTACATCCAAGATTATATTTATAAATGTAAACGTTTCATTGTATATTGAATGTACACTATTTGCTTATTTATAGTTGCATTCGTTAATATAAACACAGTACACATATAATTACAAACTTACAATGTCATTACATTGTAATTACATTGCTATTACATTGTTAATACATTCAAGATATTTACAAACGTAATTGTTTCTTTGTATATTTCATGTACAGTATTTGTGTATTTATACGAAAAAATACACAGCACAATTACAATCTTTTATTTTGGATGTAATTACATTATATTAATATGCAATAACATAGTTATTACGTTGTTGTAACATTGTAATTACATTTATAGCAGTATTCTAAATGTCTTTTGGTATGTTTTATATTGTGCATTGAAGAGTACAATTGCAAAAAAAAGTATCGAAATGACTATAACTGGGGATTTTAGTAGCTTTTAGAAATCATGATTTTTACACTGAGTATTAAAGCCTTGCAAAGATTTAGAAATATAAGACTTTTAAGAGATGGTGGCAATTTTCACAATCAAGAGATATAGTATAATATCCCAACTCATTATCTGCATTGAATGAGTTTTACAGTGATAAAAGAGATCATCTTTAAGACAATACTTTCTGTATGAAAATTGTACAAAATCTATAATAAAATCAAAGAGAAACACAAGTTATATTTTTATGATTAGTAGAAATGAATAAGTTGACAGAGAAGCTGACTTAAACTCAGAGAAACGCTGTTGCTGTCAAACATTGTTTACTTTACTAAGCCAGTTTGATGGTGAAAGAATGGATCCAATAGGCCTACTGATAGAAGATTTGCGAAGAAATGTCCTGCTCCCTTGTAAGTATTTTGTAGTATTTTCAAAATACAGTATTTTATTTGATACATTTGTGGCTGCTGTATTTTGTCATTTATTTTGATACACTAAAATTGAGGTTTTCCTGTTTATAGATAGATAGATAGATAGATAGATAGATAGATAGATAGATAGAGAGAGAGAGAGAGAGAGAGAGAGAGAGAGAGAGAGAGAGAGAGAGAGAGAGAGAGAGAGAGAGAGAGAGAGAGAGAGATCTGTAAATGCGTAAATGACAAGAGGCTACAGGTAAATTACTTTACAGGTGAATATGGTAAATGGCAAAACACTGTAGGTGAATTGCAGGTGAATAGGGTAAAAGACAAGACACTACAGGTGAATTACTATACATGTGAATATGGTAAATGGCAAAACACTACAGGTGAAGTGAATTGCAGGTGATAAGGGTAAAAGACAAGGCACTACAGGTGAATTACTATACAGGTGAATATGGTAAAAGGCAGTGTTTTGCCTTTTAAATTGCAGGTGAATATGGTAAAACGACACTCTTCACCAAATGGGTTTGAATCTCCATACTTCCCATAAGAATTGCATTATTTTTGTATTACAAGTTTTTTTTTATGTTATATAAGGTATTGGGCATTGTTTTAATGAAATATACACTCATTTGTATACAGATGTATCACAGAATATCTAAACATTGGATGAAGTCTGGTTAAAAATTCTTGTTTCTTTTTTTAACATATTAAAGTCAAAGGTTTTGTTCCTCAAAGATGTGATGGCAGACTCTTTTTATCACTGCATAATTCATTTATGATTAAGTCCCTGTGTAAAAACAGAATATAATTATGGATAAAACTGTTGTGTATGTACGTGTTTCTTTTTCTCTGTTGAGCACAAAGATATGTTGTAGAATCTTAGAAACTGGCAGCCATTGACACAGGAAAAATACTATAGTAGTCAGTAGCTGCCCTTTTCAGAAGTATAATCCTTTGTGTTGAACTAAATAAAGAAAGTCAAACAAGATTTTTTATTCACTCCCATGGCTAGTCTGGGTCATTGTAAATTCTTGCACAAAGTAGTCTTTTCTCATGAGAGATTTACGTTCATGCACAAATATTCTGACTCTGAACATTGCAGATCAAGGACTACAGTTTAAATAAAAAAGAAAATATTGAAATAATTCAGGGGACGACATGGTGGCTCAGTGATCACCACTGTCTCCTCACAGCAAGAAGGTTGGTGGTTCGATTCTCAGTTGGCCCAATTGGCGTTTTTGTGTGGAGTTTGCATGTTCTCCCAGTGTTCGTGTGGGTTTCCACCGGGTGCTCTGGTTTCCCTCACAGTCCAAAGACATGAGCTATAGGTGAATTGAATAAATCTACTACTACTATAACCTACTATATTCAAATAAATTATAAAATACTATTCAGATATTATAATTATAAAATACTAATAATACTAATAATTTAGGCAGCGCAGTGGCGCAGTAGGTAGTGCTGTCGCCTCACAGCAAGAAGGTTGCTGGTTCGAGCCTCGGCTGGGTCAGTTGGCGTTTCTGTGTGGAGTTTGCATGTTCTCCCTGCATTCACGTGGGTTTCCTCCGGGCGCTCTGGTTTCCCCCACAGTCCAAAGACATGTGGTACAGGTTAATTGGGTAGACTAAATTGTCCGTAGTGTATGTGTGTTTGAATGAGTGTGTATGTGTTTCCCAATGATGCGTTGCAGCTGGAAGGGCATCCGCTGCATAAAACAAATGCTGGATGAGTTGGCGGTTCATTCCGCTGTGGCGACCAGATAAATAAAGGAACTAAGCCGACAAGAAAATGAATGAATGACTAATAATTTATTTTATAAAGTATAAAATAAATAAATAATACAAGTGTTATGAAGTGGATTCAAATTATTCTGAGCAACCACCAAAACACATGCACAAATGTGGGATTGCACAGGTAATAAAGGGAATTAAAATTCATAAAGTATGCTCAGATAAATCAAGCAGATGGCGTCTCTGCATAAATAAATACATGCATACTGTACATGCATACAGTACACAATGTAAAAAATATTCGTTAATTAACAGATTCCGTATTTTGTAGTTCACTTGGTGTTTTCTGTTTATTTACAGTTGTGAATTGCATTATGAGAGTTTTATCCATGCTCTGTTGACTTTTGATGTTGAAAATACTCCATTTGAGTAGTTTGAGACATGATATGGTTTAAGAAATAAAATGAGAATTAAGTCTGTAAAAAAACAGAATAAAGTACTGGCAGTTTATTACCAGGTTTTTGTACTGTAATTTACAACACAAACAGACAATTTATCACTTCAAACTGGGGCTGCACGATATTGTAAAAATCTGACATTGCAATGTTTTGTTTTTCTGCAATATGCTGTGTATTGCAATATGATTACAATTTCACCAGGTGACTGATATAGCTCTGTTTGGCAAGAATTCAGTTACAGAAATGAATAATCAAATGTAAAATAGCACTACATAGCATCTTCATAGTATAAATAAAAATAATTCAATAAAATATTTTATAAGTTACAAATGGTACAATTCCTTTTGCCTGAATGCTTTAAAGTCTCTTGATAATCTCATACAGTCACAGGCCCTAAAAACATGTAAATGATAAACATTTGCTACAATATGCTCCAATAAATCTCCAATGACTCCATGTTCTGAACTGTGGCTCCTGGTCAAACATAATCCCAATACAATTTTGCAGATCCTGCGATGTGACTATTGTTGATACACATTGCAATATCGATGCTAAAACGACTGATTGTGCAGCCCTACTTCAAACTATTAAAAATGTCAAAAAGAGTTGATGTCATGCTGGATCACGTCTCACTATAGTTGTTAAACATGATATTTAATTCACCTTTTCTCTATCTAACCGACTCTTCTGTCTTTTTAACCTATCAGGTACCGTGTCACAGCGGGTCAGTACACTGCTTCAATCTTTCACTTTCACACATGTGCTTTCATACTGTTGGTTGTGCACCTTTTTTACCGACCAAGTTTGTGGACGCCATTATAATGACACAGATCGCTCTGCCTATTCATGCCAGAGTCCTGCGCAAAAAGTGATTGACAGGTGGTAATTTGTGTGTAACTTATCTTTATTTATTTATGGGTAAAATACGCAAAACATGCGTATCAGGTAGTTGAAACAGAAGGCTACAAATTATTAATTCATTATGAATTAATTAAGTATTCATAAATAATTAATTCACCACCGCCTATGACGACAATGCCATCGTCCATCGCGATGTTTCACATTAGACATCTTGCAATGCCAAATAGCTCGACATCGCCCAACCCTAGTTGACAACATCAAAAGCTTTTTGTAGGAAAAATTTAAATCCCATAATGCAATTCAAAAGCATAAATAAGTGGTGGGGGGGACACATGAATCTTCAAATATGGAAAACTGCTAATTTACGAATATTTTTTACAGTACACAATTAAACGTTATCATTGAAATAAAAATAAACAAATAAAAATCTTTAAAAAGAAAAGAATATTAAAATTCTTCCAACCTGCAAGTAAAAAAAATGTAGTTTAAATATATGTTATGAAGGACAATAAAATAAAAATAATAATAATAATAATTACAATAATAATGATAATAATAATATTAATACATTTTGTTTATGACGCGCTTTTCTTAAAGACCCCCTATTTTGCATTATAAAGGTCATATTTTGGTTTTGAAGGTCACCAATAACAGGCTGATATGCATGCAAGGTCAAAAAACACTTTCAATGTCGTATAATATGCATTTATTTTTACCTAGTTATGCCAACGTCTCTCATATGATTTGTTCAGTGACTCATTTGTTCCCAAACCCCTCCTTTGCGTGAGGCTAATCTGTGCTGATTGGTCCGATGACCCAGTCTGTTGTGATTGGTCTGGGCTGGGTTCAGTGCGAGAAAGAGAGAAACGCCCACCACGGTGACGAAGTAGCAGAGTATGTGAGAGCCCAATGAAGGAATGCAATAAAGCAATGCAGTTAAACACCAGCATATTACTCTACTCTTAAACATAACCCCAAGTAACAACAACACACATTATCAATCCACACAGTGGCAAAAGTTGAACTTTTCTGAAAATTGACCCCACCACGGATGTAAGGAATAGCTGACGGTGACCATGGCGAAGACAAAGGTCAGAGGATCATGAGTTCAGAAACGCATTTAATTGGGTAAAGGAAGAAATATACGTCACGTTTTCAACGTGGTTTTAAACACAATATATGAAGTAGCGCACACAGATTTAACCTGAGATACATTACAAGCACTAATCTAAAATAGATAAGTGATTACAGAACACAATTAAGTACATATTTTGCAAACTTTTACTTGCACTTACATGTTATGATCTGGAAGAAGAAGAAACTGGTCCATATAAACTGTAACAGTTACTGACAAAGCCCCTGTCGAAGTCTGACAAAGTTCCCTTCTATAAAAGTCTCTGCTGCTCCTTCCTCTAATAGCAAACGGCCAACGAATCCCGCATTGCAGCGTAGGTTATTGTATCAAAAATTTGAAAAATTACAGAAACAAACAGCATTAGGTCGGCTATACTGTGGTGTTGTTGTGAAAATGAACTTTAACCCTTTATTTCCCACAGCCGAATCTCCATCTGTCAGTGATCGTCATCTTCGTGTCATAATCAATCCCGTGATCCCCTGTGCTCCGCTAGTGTCTGAAGGGAAAGGTGCATTCACGTTTTACCGGAATCGGCATATTTAGTGATGTACCGTATCGACGCCGAAGTGTTCAAGCCAAAGATCTAAACTCAACACAATTCATTTATTTGACTCTAAGTCGACTATTTTGTTGAAGAATTGGTAGTTTTGGACACGGTGCAGTTTCAGATTTAAACCTCAGCTGGATGTTTTCATTCACTTAGAGCTGTGTTACGGCATGGAAGGTCATTTTCAAAAACCCATAATAGGGGCTCTTTAAACTTAAAGCGCTACAAGATATACAATAACAAATATAAAATGCAGAGAATTACAAGTTTGCATTAAATCCCAGAAGGAATCCAGAAGTCATACTGTAATAAAGAACAATAAATAAGCAAAAAAAGTCACAAAGAGCATAAAAGTGACAGTTATGATCACAAATTAAATGCTTTGCTAAAAAGATGTGTCTTCAGAAGCTTCTTAAAACAAAAAGAAACAGCATTTCTGATAATTCTGGGTGTATTTCATAATTTAGACAAACAGTAATAAAAAGCCCTAAAAATGCCAAAATATGCTCACATGCTCAGCTAAAAACAGCCATATGGGATCTCAGCAAGGAAATAAAACTACAAATTTAACTTAAAAATTGCATAAAAGCTAAATGTATAAACGAGGAAAAAAAATAAATGTAGAAAACAAAACAAAAATGTCACAATAAATAGAATTTTTGCCTTTCATAAGTCAGCCAGAACAAGGTTTCTATGCAAACACTGCACTGACGAATTCATACCTCAATGTTCAAAGGAGGCAGCCTGCATCTTCAAAGCAGATCTCAAAGACACTTCTCTTTCAAAGGTGAGTTCCCAGGTGACCCAATAATTACACACCGATAAAATTGACAATTAGCGTTAGTGGCACGTGGAAGAAGTACAGAAAGGACACATTAAGTACATCTAAGTGTGTTTTGCAGGCAAACATCTGCCCTGAGGTTGTGGATAAAAGCGTCTCCCATCACTCCCGGATGCTCTTTGACTATAGCGAATATATGCCCACTCACATCTGACAGATGCTGATCGCTGGGGCATCAAAGGGAAACCAACATCCCTCGCTTTTCCGAAAGCAGTCTTGTTATCAAACCATTCCAAAATCTCCTGCGTTTGACTTCACATCACAGAACAATCCCTGCTTTTAATGCTGTTTCCATCCATCCAATAGACCACCCTCACATTCAGCACACGCAAACATTTATCCTCTTTGCTGTCACACACTAATTCCCTCATACACAGATGCATTACGTGTCCTTATATATTCTGTAATATCCATCTTTAAATTCTATCCTTTCGTTTGATTTTTAGACACAGTAGAATGTCTTATTTCAAGCGTCTTTCAAGTTTACGCTTTAAAAAATATAAATGTTAACTAGCATCAGTGGTTCCAAAACAAACAACCTAGGCTCATTATTGATATGTACTCCTATATACATTTCTTGAGAGTGCCAAATATGTCCCAGGGGGTACATTTATTTGCAGTTTTTGTTTACGCGAATCCACCAGAGACCGCTGTGTACGCTTATTGAGATCTCAAATTTTTCTCACAAGTGCCATTCGCGCCTGCTCTTCTCAGGTAAATCGTATTTTAGACTCATCTCCCGCCACCCTCCCGTTTTGTACAGTCTACAACACCCCCAGATCACAGACTTTGGTATAGTATCTGATTGCAGCGACTGCCCGAAAAAAAATGCATAGTACAGTTACTTAGCTGTGTTATTCATAAACCTCACCCCTGACACCTAGACATCCCCACCACACACACACCAAACTCCATATAAAAGTCAAAAACTAAGTTATTTTGCACTGTAACTGATGATTAACTGTAAAAATGACAAATTTGACCTCTTCCCAACAGGAAAAAACCACCAGCAATCATAATGCATGATTATATGGTGTCACGCCTTTGCAATCAGAATGTCATTTTAATTGCAGTCAATAGGGCAAAAACAGCTTTTACAGAGTTTTATTTTGAGTTTTAGAAAAATTTCATTTTCAAAGCATTTTCCAAAATATGTGTCAAAATAAGATTTGTCACCAAAATGCATTCCATTTGCTGAAACACAGAGAAAGTTGTGGCCAAATAAGGCCTCAAGATGACCCCAGAGTTGATGAAAACACACAAGCACACAAGGGTTAAACATTCATAGGAACTTTCCATTGTACAAAAGGTTCTTTATAGTGGAGGACACTAAATATGGGTGTAAACATTTTAAGATCATTCTCGTTTTTTAAGAGGTGGTCAAAAATGCATTAGATTGGATTGGTTTTATAGTGTAGTAAAACAAGTCTTTAAAAAATAGTAGATGTAGATGTACTGTAAATGTATCCAAAATCTTCACTTGGAAACAACTGCTGAGGCCATGAATTAAAGGTTATAGTGTTGCTGATCTTTTCTTGTACAGACTGATCGTTTCGGTTAGTAAGACCTCAATGTATTGTCCATAGGTATTACTTTTGTTTTGAATGTATGTTTTTTTTTACTCTTAAAGGAATAATACACCCTAAAATTCACTGTTTACTCATGCTTAAGTAGTTCTAAACCTTTGTGAGTTTCTTTTTTTTTTAGCAAACACAAAAAAGATATTTTGAAAAATGTTGAAAACCGGTAACTATACACTTCTACAGTATAGTAGGAATAACAAATACTGTACTATGGAATTCAATGGTTACTGGCTTCCAATATTTTTCTAAATATCTTTGTATTCCGTAGGTTTGTGACAAGTGAAGGGTGAGAAAATGATAACAGAATTTTCTATAAACTATATCTTTAAAGTGAGTTTTATTAATTATTAAAACCATCAAAACCAATTGTTTCAGCCAAAACTAGATGGTCTGTGTGAGGAAATTAACATTAACATTAGCTAAACATAAAAAAGCTATTTAATGTTTGCTAGCTAAGACTAATAAATTTAAAATCGTTTTTAAAAAACATTATCTAATGTTATTAAACGCAACCTTTAATCTTATCAATAAGACCACTTACTACATAAAACAGTTAATCACAATTACTGTACATGAAAAATGTTGATTTTCAGTAAATATTCAGTAATAAAAAGTGACATTGTTAAATAAAAAAATAGTCACAATTAGTAGAAAAGCACTGCAGCTGTAAGATTTAAAAGTACAATTCCCTCCTCATGGTTTACTCTGCAGGTGGAAACATGTTTCCTTTTAAAAAAACTAATTTATTATCCAAAAATAGTTGTGTGTAAAACGTTCTGGTGGCTTCTCTCCTAATATCTTCATTAACAGAAATGTGTTTTTTTTCCAATCACCATGCTCTGTCACAACAACTTTTTGTTTCTTTCCCATTTTCACCATTCAAGTGTCGCATTAGAAAGTGCCAGTGAATTACTAAAAAGCCTGAATGGCTGGAAATAGATTAGCATTTATATGAAAGTCTCTCTCTTGGCAGGACTGGAAAAGAAAGAAATTCTTTTTGGAAGTATCGCTGCATCTCTGCCATTCAAAAACAGACAGAAATACGACATGTTCACCAAAAAAAGCAATGGATGATTACCATTCACTCTTTCAGGAACACATGCATTTACATTTCAGCTGGAAATAAGAAGAAACAGACTTAAGGTTGAATCTTTCATTGGGCAAGCTGATGAGGAGCATTATAGAAAGTTTATGTAGCTTTTTGGGCCCCTTGCTGTGTGCTGGGACAGAAAACATGTTTGGCAAAAGCATTTGATCACGCACTGAAAAAAGGGTTTTCCATGACAAAGTGCTTCCGAGTGATGGGGGATAGAGTTTGTACCACAGATGCTTTCTGAAATTCATAAATCTTTAAAAAAGTCCACCTGGAGTCCAGTAGAAAAGCATAACTACCATTATCCATTTACGAGAGCTCATACACAAGGACAGACATACTCGAAAAGAGTTTGATCTTGCAATTTAATGAATTATTCATGATATTAGTCTAAATACTTTACAGAGAGAGGGAGATACATATTACTATTTATTTGCAAGAAATCTTTTGAATAAATGATTTACTGAACACAAGGATAGGCTGCTGTAGAGTGTCTCCAGACTAATGGTGTCTCTGTGTTCAGATTCTTCTTCTCAGTGTGTGTCAGCGTGAGTTCTGTGCTTTCCATTCTGCTGCTCTACTTTACAAGTGTTGTCGGGGAACATTAGGCTACTTTTAAAAGTAAGACATTAAAGTCCTCTTAAAACAGTTCCAGATCCTTGGTGATTCTATTAGCAGTTCTTTTGCATTTGAAGAAAAATTTGGAAATCAGAAATGTTGGGATGTTTCAGTATGTGTGTATATATATATTTACAGAGAATAGTCTGAAAAAGAGAAAATATCGAGTGAGCAGTAGTTCTGTGGATGCAAATGCCTTGTTGATGCTAGAGGTCAGAGGAGAATGGCCAGACTGGTTCGAGCTGATAGAAAGACAACAGTAACTCAAATAACCACTCATTACATGCGTATGCAGAAGAGCATCTCTGAACACACAACAAGTTGAACCTTGTGGTGGATTGGCTACAGCAGCACAAGACCACAGCGGGTGCCACTTCTGTCAGCTATGAACAGGAAACTGAGGCTACAATTCGCAAAGGTTTACCAAAATTGGACAATAAAAGATTGGAAAAACGTTGCCTGGTCTAATTAGTCTCGATTTCTACAGCGACATCTAGATGGTAGGGTTAGATGTTGGTGTCAACAACATGAAAGCATGGATCCATCCTGCCTTGTATCAATGGTTCAGGCTGCTGCTGGTGTAATGGTGTGGGGCATATTTTCTTGGCACACTTTGGGCCCATTAGTACCAACTGAGCATTGTGTCAATGCCACAGCCTGCCTAAGTAATGTTGCTGACCACGTCCATCCCTTTATAACCACAGTGCACCCATCTTCTGATGGCTACTTCCAGCAGGATAATGCGCCATGTCATAAAGCATGAATCATCTCAGACTGGTTTCTTGAACATGACAATGAGTTCACTGTACTCAAATGGCCCCCACAGTCAAAAGATCTCAATCCAATAGAGCACCTTTGGGATGTGGTGGAACGGGAGATTCGCATTACGGATGTGCAGTTAACAAAATCTCTAAATTTCCAGTATCTTGATGAATCTATGCCACGAAGGATTAAGGCAGTTCTGAAGCCAAAAGGGGGTCCAACCCGGTACTAGTAAGGTGTACCTAAAAGACTGGCAGTGTATATATATATATATATATATATATATATATATATATATATATATATATATATATATATATATATAGTTTTAATAACTGATCTCGAATAACCAATTTATTTTGTCTTTGGCATAATAACAGTACATAATATTTTCTACTTATTTTGCAAGAAGACCAGAATTTAGCTTAAAATACTATTTAAAGACTTAACAAGGATAATTATATTTACTAGGCAAGTTAAGATAATTAGGCAAGTTATTGTATAATAGTGGTTTGTTTTATAGACAACCGAAGAAAAAAATATTTCTTAAGTGGAATAAAAATATTAACCTAAAAATTGTTATTACAAAAAATGAAAGAAAAAAAAACTGCTTTTACCCAAGCCAAACTAAAAAAATAAGACTTTCCCCCAAAGAAAAAAATATTAGATCTGTTGAATATAATTTAAGAAATATTTTTAAAAGAATAAAAATTTTGGACGAGGAGCTAATCATTTTGAAGTCAACTGTATATATAAATGACATAAAATGTTTATTTCTTTGCATTTGTAAATTAGTCAATCAATTTATAGGTCTTTACCTGTGGCTTCAATGAACAAGCAGATAATGACTGAAAAGAACTGGCTTAGTGAGAAGAACTTGTTCATTAGTCTCATCAACTTCAGAATCAGACGTCACTGTATATTTTGGATTCACTGATAAAAACTGGCTTATGAGAGTCATTTTTTTAGAAGAACTGACTGATAAGAGTCAGTTGCTAGAGAATCAGATTCACTGTATGCTGTATAGTATTAAATCACTGAAAATATCCACATATCGAGAGTCATTCACTGAATATAACCAGCTCATAAGAGTCAAACTCTTTGTTTCATTCACACCGAGATTATTTATCAAAAGCCACTTCAATCTTTCCCCATTTCTTAGTTTTGTGTTTGGTGTGCATCAACAATTCATAAATAATATAATTACTCATGGCGAGACCATACAAATCTGTTTGAGAGTAATGCTCACTTTATCTTTCATGAACTGAGCATCTCCGCGGAAAGTCTGACAGCAAGAAAGAACAGAGGAGGCCCAAGCAGAGAGAAGATTTATCTTCTGTGTGATCTATAGCATCCTGAGCTCTGAGTGTTTATCTGATCAATACCAAGCGCTTGCCCATCATGCATTATAGAACATCCATAACTCCCGAGCTGCACCCAGAAGCTTACCGGGACACCAGGGCACATTGTTGCCCTGGACCTTTTGCTTTCCCCTTTTAATAAGCCTATCTGATCCATGAGGCTTGGAACCTAATACTGTCTCTAATTGGAGTGGATGGAGGGGGCGGAAAATGCCATCAGCAGCCTAAATGAGCTTTAATTACAGCTGATATCCAGAAATAGGCAATCTGTCAATCTGCACACTTGCCTCTGTCAGGTGGAGACGGGGGCAAAAAAGACGGGATGTAAATAGTGATTCATTAATTAAATCTGCCCACAAGACTACCGCTGCATGAGAGTCGAAAAGAGAAGAAAGGATAAAACCAGTCCTACTACAATATGGCTTTGAAAGTCTTCGGATGCAGATGGCAGATGTCTCGGAGTGTGGAGCGTTGCTGCCCTCTGTAGGTCATGATCAGCCTTAACTGTGGAGGATCTGCAATATAAAGTAAAACAGGGATCAACAATCCGAATTTGTTCAATTGATTTTCTAAAATTGTCCATTTAAATGGAATCATAAAGAGTCAAACAACTAGGAACCAAAATGTAACGGCTAAGTATATTTTTAATTCATTAAAAAGAACCAGTTTGTTAAAAGTCTAGATTGCTGCTGTGCACATCAAGTTCGGCCAGAGGAGAAATGGTTGTGCTCAACTGAAGTTTTTTTTCCTTCACTTTCATCAATTGGTGAAGTTTGTTCCTCACCACTGTCGTTACTGACTTGCTTGGTTTAGGACTTGTGAAGCTGCACATCGAAGAATTTGTTCTTCAGTGTTTGGACTTTCAGCAGTGAAAACTAAACCACACTGAAATGAACTTCAACTCTGAAAACTGGACTGACAAAGTTTTGATTTACTAGAACTTCTATTCTACGCTGCTTTGAAACAATCTACATTTTAAAAGCGACGTAAAAATAAAGAAAAACAGTCAAGTTGCTTGAAAATTAGACCTCCTTGCTGACACTATATATTTTTAATTAACCAAAAATAATATTCATTCATTCATTCATTCATTCACTCATTCACTCATTCAAGAATCAGACTTCACTGGTCATGGTGTCTATAATTGATTCACTGAAAAGAACCTGCTCATAAGATTCATTCATTGACGAAACAGACTTCACTGGTCACTATACTTGTGATTTACTAAAAAGAACTGAATGACTCAATGACTTGAGAAACAAATTTAATGAATGAATAAATTAGCTAATAAATGAATAAATAACACACTATAGAACTGTGTCAGTTAACAATTCAACTCATGGAGACTTGAATAGTGTAGAAAAGGCTCTAAGGAAAGAGCCATACTTTCCATTATTTAGAGCTTTAATTCTTATTTAGGAAAACTCCTGTAAAAGTTACCATTCCTAACCAAGAATTATTTTGTGTACATGTACCTAATCAAATGTACTCAAACTCCTAATGTTTTTTTATGTTATGTTATTTCAAGACTAATATCAATACATGTTGGAAAGATGCTCAAGTCTCCTCATTTGTTGCGTCCTGACTGATACGCAGGATTGTTTGCTGAACAAAATTAGACATAGAGCCTAGCAGTTTCCTTTCTTTTTCAACAAATAGGGTTTCCATTTTGTCAAAATGTCATGCATGTCAGTATTTACAGTTACTATTAGTTTTACTATTCTGTTAATCTTCAAAAACTTCATATATATACAATTGAAGTCAAAATAATTAGCCCTCCTGTGATTTTGTCAGTTTTTTCAAAGTATTTCCTATTAGATTTTTTCTTCTGAGGAAAGTCTTATTTGTTTTATTTCGGCTAGAATAACAGCAGTTTTTAAACATTTTGAGACCATTTTAAGGTCAATATTATTAGTCCCCTTAAGCAATATATATTTTTTCTTTTGTCTAAAGAACAACCCATCATTATACAATGATTTGCCTAATTATCCCAACTTGCTTAATTAACTTAAAGAGCCCCTATTATGCATTAAAAGGGGTCATATTTTGGTTTTGGGAGTCTCCAACAACAGGCTGAGGTCAAAAAACACTTTCATTGTCTTATAATATGCATTTATTTTTACATATTTATCCCAGCAACTGCCATTTGATTCATTCAGTGATTAATTTGTTCCCAAATACCTCCTTAGCACGATGCTAATCTGCTCTGATTGGTCCAATGTCCCAGTCTGTTGTGATTTGTCGACTGCGTTCAGTGCGAGAGAGAGAAATGCCAACCACGGCTTATAAACAATTCTGAAGTAGTCAGAGTGCAGAGTATATGTGTGAGTATACCTGCCAACACTGCCATTTTTCCCGGGAGTCTCCTGTATTTCAGACCCATCTCCCACCACCCTCTTGTTTTGTTATTTCTTCCGAAAAACTTCAACCAACTTCAGTATTTCGCCAACTTTGGTACAGAATCCGATAGCAGCGGCCGCCCGAAACACACCTGATTCATAGTACAGTTAACACCACAGTACCGCTTCTCAAAAGTGTTATTCAGACACCTCCTCCACAGCTTTAACCACAGCCTCATCAGGCAAAATAACAAATGAGCGCAGCAAATGAGCAGGGCTTGAATTCCATATCGATGTCACGGCTAAAGACTCGTTACTGCGATGATTCATTCGAACCACTATGAGTCGACTCTTTTATAGATGAATAAATAGTTAGTTTTAAACACAGTGCACTTTCAGATTTAAGCCTCAACTGTATATTTCTCAGACAGAATTAAACAAAATAGTATCTAGATATATAATTGAGGACAAGCTGCTGTGGTCTCTCACGTTGTCCCAAAGCAACATTGAAATAGCGTAGATTATTATAGCTAATATTATATTTAGTATAAATGTTATAGCTAAGTAACGCAATAGTTACTTTTCCTGATAATTAGGTACTTTTACAATTATGTAACTCAGTAACTAACTCAATTACTATTTGTGAGAAGTAACTAGTAACTATAGCTAATTACTTTTTTAAAGAAACCTGCACAACACTGTAAATTAGTAATTAGTTATTAAAACTATTATGTTTAGAAATGTGTTGAAAAACTCTTCTTTCCGTTAATAGAAATAGGGGGAAAATATACAGGGGGGCTAATAATTCAGGGGAGCTAATAATTCTAACTTTAATACAACTGTTAGAGTACATTTAAATATATTCATTAGAGTAATTCTACAACTATTTACTTTTGTTGTGTGGAAAACTAACAACATCAATACAGGAATCTGATTAACTCATGGTTTTTCCATTATTTTCCCTGACTTCTCTTTCTCTGAATGGTGAATCTTGCTCCAGGGGTTGTGTAATTGTTTTTTTTAAATGAATTCACACTGAAGCAGGCATATACCTCAAAGCTCAAGATAGATCCGTCATCCAAGGTTTATATGTTAGCTCTTAAATCCATATCTCTCTGGGGAAAACGAAAAGATTTTTAATTCCAGAAGCTTACTGTTGCACACTATTGGAAACAGCAGGAAAAGAACCGATCCATGGAAAATCAACGCGTGAAGGAGGAGCATATAAAAGTACAATGATCTCTTCTCTCACTCCTACTTCCTTTGTATTTCTATGCCGCACTGATTGTCCTATTACATTCAGAACACACATGTACACTCAACCCACACAAAGCGTGTTGCGTGATGTTTTCACAGCAGGCCAAGCACGTTTTCAGAATATTAATTTCGCACAGGATCATACATCTTTGTGACACTTGTATTTCCCTGGCTACAACAGTATGAGAACTGTTTTGATGAGTGTAAAATAATGTCACCACGTTCCTTGAGCATGCATAAATGAATAGCTAAGTGAATAAGTAAGTTTATGCACATATTCGATCAAAATGTGGACCAGTGAATGAACAGAGGGAGTTATGAAAAGCTCATGTTTTGCATGCACTTATGAGACATTAAACCCCCAAGGTGCTTTTTAAAAGCACTGCAATATTTTTCTTCCATAGTCTAATATGCATTTGCTTGGCCCAGAGCAGGGAGCTAATGAAGCTTGTCATCTGGAAACATTAAAAATCATCTAACCTGAACCTAGCTGTAACATAAACTGTGTGCATGTATATTAAGGCCCTGATATACTCGCGGCAAAGTTCTTTTTCTTTTTTTTTGTTTAGAGGTAAAAAGTAGTTAGAAGTGCCAATACATTGAAAGTACATGAGCAGAGATATATTGCTAGTAAACATGCTGATGAAAACAGTGTTTTGATGAATATGATCAATATGTAAACAAGTCCCACACATTTCCTCACAACAACTACAATTACAGCAGTTAAAAATTGATAATAGCAATGTAAATGTCTGCATCCACAAACTCTGCACACATATACATATACATATACATATATATATATATATATATATATATATATATATATATATATATATATATATATATATATATATATATATATATATATATATATATATATATTAGGACTGTCAAAAGTAGCGCGTTAACGCATGTGGTTAATTTGAAATATTTAACGTGTAAAAAAATTAACGCAAATAACGCAGTTGCAGTTTTTTTTATTTCCTGTTGTGGCCGACGTGTGTTCAACATGCAAAGAAATTTGGATAAGCCCAAGGAAGCACTTTTAGAAGGAAAGTTTCAGTATAAAACAATTCATGTCACATCACCAGGCTATCCAGCGTTTCCTCCAGAGTTTCATGCAATTTCGGGTGTTTCATTTTTAATCTTTAGACTTTAACTGCAGTTCAGCAGTTCACTCTCATTCAGCATAATTTCATTCAGGATGTTTTAATGGAATTTGATACTGCATGTCGAACGGAAAGAAAAACCTCTGCATTTTGGAATTTGGGTGGTCCTTTAAGGTAATCAAAAATCGCTGCTTACATGGTAGACCCTTAATCAGTATTATCTTAATCATAAAAGCGGAGTATTGGTGTCAATGTAAATGTACTCAGTGAAAGAAACCAGATGATGTTGCAAGCTGTCAAAGACAGCCCATGATGCTGGTTATTTATTGCGTGCATGGTGCAAACTGTGCACTGATAAATAACACTGAAATAAGGGATTCCGTTTTTCTGTCAGTCAAATTAATTATTTAATTGTATTTTATTTCAAATTAAAATGAGATAAATGCCTTCACACCATCTATATCGTGATACACAATGTATCAACGGCCATATCAATATTGGCCAATAAATGCCATTTTTAATATTATCATTATCACTGAGATAATAAAATCAGATTGGTAACTTTAAGCCAGGTGGCTCAGTGGTTAGCATTGTCACCTCACAGCAAGAAGGTCAATGGTTTGAGCCCCGGCTGAGGCAGCTGGAACGGCATCCGCTGTGTAAAACATATGCCGAATTAATAGGCGGTTCATTCCGCTGTGGCGACCCCTGGTGAATCCGCTTCTTAAGTGTAACACTACTTGAAGCGGCTTCCGGTTCCAAGCGCTCTATCAAACTGAATGGGGAGACTCCAGAAATGGCAACAATAAATGTTTACAAAGCAATGTAATACTTTTGAAAATCATGATCGCAATATATATATCCAGATCTGATGGCCAACAATCTTTTATAAATTGTTAAAATGTTGGTGTTTGTGATGCAGCAAGTCCAGAGACTAGTGTACACCATGATTTTATAGAATATTCACTTTAATGTGTGATTTGACTAAAAAGTGGTCATAAACAAATATTTTCTCAATTCAAATGAGAAGTGACTTGGACCCGGAAACAGTATTACATACGTCATGTCCGAAGGAAAATGAATAAATGAATGAACTTTAAGCCAATAAATGACGTTTTATTTCCACTAGTTGAAACACTTCACCTGCTTGACGCTTGCCCCTTTCTTTATTATTTTACTGGTATTTTAATTTTAGATCATGTTCAGTGACTTGGTTGCTTTATTCATACATAATTTTTTGTTAATAGATTTTATTCAAAGAAAGTTGGCCATTGAAACAGAGTTAATTTAAAAAGTTCAAAGATTAGTTCAAACGTTTCTGAAGTTAAGGTAAAATAATTACAGCTGTTAACTTTATGTGTTTGCCTTTTGTTTGTGCAATCATACAGAAAAAAATGAAAAAGTTATATTTATCAGGGTTTCTACAAGTTTTTCAAAACAAATTTAAAAATTTTTAAGACCCTTTTAAGACCATTCATTCATTTATTTTCCTTCGGCTTAGTACATTTATTTATCAGGGGTCACCACAGCAGAATGAACCGCCAACTTATCCAGCATATGTTTTAAACAGCGGATGCCCTTCCATCTGAAACGCAGTACTGGGAAACTTTAAGACCATTATGAATGAAATTTTAAAGACTTATACAGAGCTAAACACTAAAGATTTTTTCTAATGCTCTGGTTACTTCTGTAAATAGTTTTTGTATTAATGGAAGATCATGTAAAGGGATGTGCTGCTTTAGTTTTCTTTCCATGATTAGGGAATTTAATTTAAAGGATTTGCAGTAAAAAAAAAAAATGTCTAACAGTTGTTGCGAGTTGTATCTCTTTGCAATAAATTTAAATATTAAAAAAAGTTTTGAGATGGATTATTGGTGATGGGTGTCAGCCCAATTGGGTATAGCTTTACTTGGACATAGGACAATTAATACCTGTTTAAAATGATTTAACAGCTACAATGCAATATTTCAGTGAATTTAAGACATATTAAGACTTTTTAAGACCACGCGGACACCCTGATTTACATTTATCAGCTTATTTATCAGCCTCCAAATCTAAAGATCTTTCTAAAGATCTTACCAGTTATCAGTATTGATCAAAAATATATTGGAATCGATTGAAACCTTAATGGAAAGATCTTATCAGTTATCGGTGTTGATCAAAAATATATTGGAATCGATTGAAACCTTAATGGCAACGATTCCAAACTTTGGAACAGACTCTCAATTATCAACGTTTCTGTATCAATACTTTTTGGAATAGAATTACAGCCCTACTTTTCGGGAAAGTTTTTAATTCCCAAAACAATCCTTATTTGGGCCTAATTTATTTGAAATGACAGCACATCGCACCTGTTCATTCTTCAATTTCACTTGAAGTATACCAATCCCCAACACTAAAGGGAAAAAATAAATCATCTGCCACACACGAAAACGACTTCTGATAGAAACAGCATGTCATTTTCATTGCTATTAATGAACAGGATTGCTAGTGAATTGCACAGCATAGTCAGTGGCAGTTCTATCATAATATCATGTCAGCATGAATGCATGAAATGTAGAGGTTGAAACTGTCGTTGTTTTCCTTTTTTACATTGATTTGAATTTGAAAATAATTTCGCCAGGATGAAAGCATTTCTCATGAAGCACACATGACAAGGTGTAACAATGTGTGATGGCATGTCGCTGCTCTAAATTCCATTATTCTGCTAGGAAGGGTGCAGGTATCAGTAAGAAAAAAATAGAGATTGTTTGCTGCAGTCTTGACAAATGCTTTCACCCCTGGAGACTCCTTCTGTAGAGATGATGCTTACTTGGTGCACTTAAGAGGGAGAAATAGGAAAGTAGAGGGAAATGACTAGGTACAGTTATCTTTCAGGTCACTGAAGACAGCAACTAAATGACAGTGAACCCAAAGATGATAAAGTCACATTTGAAATAACTATTTTTGACTGTCTGTGTCTTTTAAAAGGCAAGATTCGAGAGATTCAAGTCAAAGATACATCGAAGATATACGAGTCTGCTTCCCAGGTGTACATGGGAGTTACTGCTCAGAGGTTTCTTTTATCGCTTATTTGATTTAACAGTGTTTTCAGTTATGTTTCATTTAGGTATCAACTTTGCCACTGATGTCTCAAAAAAATTCCTAAAAGAAATGAATGACTGTTTCCTGCCCAGTTTTTCAGCAGTGGCATACTGTTTCCCCGTAATTGATTTTTCATTGTCAAAGAAAACTATTGATATTTTACCTGAATTGAGAGCAAGATGACCATCTGTTTTGAATTTGATCCAATAACAACACTGTAAAACGTCTTGATTGAGTCACAGGCTGGACTAGGGCAGGACTGGGACACAATTTCAGGCCTGGAATTCTCATACTCACCCAGGCCATTACATACACCTAAAAAAAAAGCCTTATTTTTTTGGTTTTGTTTTGTTTGGTACTACACACTACACAAAAACAAGCAACTTGGAAGCATTTCTGATATAAGAAAGTCCAAAGCTGCCATTAACTTGTAACTGTCCAATAAATGATTGAAAATGTAAACAAAATTAGCTTAGAAGTTAAGCAAATGGCACAAGACTGTCACTGTCGTCTTTAAGTACATATTTAACTAAAAAAATGTCTAGGCTAGGGCTGCACGATATTGTTAAAATCTAACATCAAATATAGCGATATTTTTTTATTCTGCGATATATATTGCGATATGAATAAAATCTCACGAAATGAGTTGAAAAACTATTCGGAAAGAATTGATCCTTTTAGATTGATTGGGACGATTCTGTAAAGGAGTGCATAAAATATAATAAACTATCTACAAGTATAGAGAAATTATTGTTTTCCGAGAAGTCAAACTGTATTCAGGTATACAGTAATTGAATAATCAAATGTAAAATAATACTGCATAATGTTTGTTTTATAAACAATTCAATAAAATTAATCGTTATACATTTTTCAGTCACAATTTCTTATGCCTGAATGCTTTGATAAGCCTCATACAGTCACAGGCCTCAAAAAATGCTTGCAAAATGATAAATTATAATCCAGACTCAACATTGCATAAAGTATCCTCGCCATCAGGGGTGGATTTAGAGATTTTGGGGCCCTAAGCAATTCTAGCCATAGGGCACCAGTCCTGAAATGCACCCTTTCTACTC
Organism: Danio aesculapii; assembly: GCF_903798145.1. Lineage (NCBI taxonomy): Eukaryota > Metazoa > Chordata > Actinopteri > Cypriniformes > Danionidae > Danio > Danio aesculapii. The sequence goes on along the minus strand of NC_079452.1, from coordinate 39,980,613 downwards.
TTATTTAATTTTTATTTATATTGCTGTTTTTTTATATAGCACTCAATCTTCTTTTTGACATTTCAAATTAATGCAATCTTTAGATTTTAAATGATTCGTTTTCTTAAAATTAATGTACAACTAAAAATAATATTTTTTTATATGTATATAAATTATATGGACTACTCCATGATGGAAAGTTTTATTTTGTAATATTATTAATATAATTACATAACATTACATTATAATAATATTATATTCGACTGTATATTAAATAATATTTAATTATGTTAAAATTGTATTTCAATATATCTTTGACTCTTACCATACAAAATACGGTAGAAAACGAAGTTAAATATATAGTTCATAGGTTTAATTTATACTTCTGGATATTTATTGGGGGCCTCCAGATTTCCTGGGGCCCTAAGCAGCCGCTTACCTCGCTTATTGGTTAAATCTCCCCCTGCTCGCCATGTGACTATTTCGAATAATCACATTACGATAACATTACTGAAATGATATATTGTGCAGCCCTAAGCCTAACCTTACCTTATATATTATATGCATATATCACATGTCATTTTCAAGACTGAACTCAAAAAGTGGGGTGACAGTAAGCCTCAACAATCTACTATTTATATTAATTGCTATTTAACAATCTACTATTTATATTAATTCCTGGAGGGCTGCAGCTCTGCACAGTTTAGTTCCAACCCTGCTCCAACACGCTGACCTGTAGGTTTCAAACAAAGCCCGAAGGACTTTATTATTTTGATCAGGTGTGTTTAATTAGGGTTGGAACTAAACTGTGAAGAGCTGCAGCCCTCCAGGAAATTTAGGGCAATGAAAGAATGTATTGTTCTAATGAATAAATATGATTTAATTATCCGAGATTAAACAATTTAATACAATATACAATAAAACAAATAACTTTATCTACCTCAACTCACTCACTGGTGGAGTCTCTGTGACCGCTGGCTGCTCCAAAGCTGCTCCAGTTGACCCAGCTTAATGTGAAAAAGAGATGAAAAGTAAAACGTTTTAAACCTCACAAACTTACAAAACTGCTTAAATAGATATCATAATTAGGACAAGTATACTTTTATGTTTTAAAAAATTATCTGACTTTAAAATAGACGACAATTACATTTGATGCGAGTGACCATATTGAGTTAATCGTCGATAATGTGACGATAACATTTGCTAGCAGTTAGCTAAGCTGACAAACTCAAGCAAAAAAACTGACCATTTATTTTGCAGCACTGAATACCAATTATTTTGCTGATTTTACGTGAAGGACTTTTCTTTTCCTCGATGTTCCCTCTTTGCTACGTCTCGCTGTTGTCTATCCTGCCTTTGTTCCTGCCTATGGTTCCTACTCATTCCTTATGAAAAGCGTTTAGCAGAGCTGCTGAACTGACGCGATCGTCTAATGAATTGTCGAATTCGGAAATTACTCTTTGACAACCTGAAATGAAATGAATTACAACTTTATGATAGATGAAAGCAAAACAAGAAAAAGTGTAAGTAGTCTGATTGCAAAACAAATGGCTGAGTTGATTATTTTTTAGGGAATTAAAACCAAAAGTATTAGATTTGCAAAGTGTGTGTGTGTGCGCGTGTGTGTGCGTGTGTGTGTGGTTGTAATAACTTGGCAAGCTGAACAACTCAGTGAAATGTTAAGGAATATGAATCATTGAAATAAATAAATTCATTCAATCATTTTTCTACCTCTTAGTCCCTATATTAATCAGGGGTTGCCACTGCTGAATGAACCGCCAATTTATCCAGCATATGTTTTACGCAGCGGATGCCCTTCCAGCTGCAACCCAGTACTGGGAAACACCCAACGCTTGAAATAAATAAATAGGTTATTGAATTAAGATCAACAGTTAATTCTGATGTTCAAAAATCACCAATTATTGTCTGACGAACTATATTTTTACAGGTTCATTTGGTGTGACAAGATTAGAATTATTTTACCCAGATGTAGATGTTGGATTACAATCTTTTTACAACTCAGTGTCTTAATCATCACGTAATTAATAAATGTGTTTAGGTTTTTTTAATGAATAGTCAACATGTCAATGGTTTTAAATTAATATTATTATCCCATCAATATTGGCAGTCAATATCAACCATTTCCATATATTCCACCATTTGCTGACCAATGTAGTATATCTGTCAGGGTTGGCAAGGAGGACCCAGATGCAGAATAGACCAGAGAATATTTATTTACACGAGGGAAACAAGGCAATGCAGAAGGACAGTACACGCAATAGTGCAGGGTGGCGTCAGGAGAACAGGCTGGTGAGGGATGGAGACTTAGGACCAGGGCCGGCTCAAGCCTTCAGGGGGTCCTAAGCTGGATTTTATTTTGGGGAGTTTTATTAACTTTCTTAAAGAGCCAGCTAACGTTAGCTTGCAGTGGACTATAAATAAATTTTCTCATTTTACCCTAAACTTCTTCAATTAACATCAGTTACGTCGGTCAGTCATTTTCAACATGCATCCTGCAGCAGCCATGACAAAACACTGTGTTTTTTTTATTGATTAACGTATTTTTTATAATTACCCATTGACATAATAAATCCATAACCAACAAACAAAAACTCAGAAATTTTATGTACTTCTGGGGGCCTAATGGTGGCCCCAGGGCCCTAAGCAGCCACGTAGTTCACTTGTCCAAATTCCAAATGTCCAAATTCATAGAATTCGAAAATCAGCATGCAGGAAGTATGTAAAGTCTAGGATACACGGCCAACCAGAAGTGCGATATGCACATCAATATAGCAGCATTTGTTATGACACTGTATAACAATAATGAATATTTTTACAGTACTATTAAAGTTGGGTTTAGGGTTAGGGTAGGGGTAGACATTAGAAAATACTATTTATTGGGTAATTCAATAGATGACATAAATTATCCTCTGTACAACTACTGTTTTTACGTTACTGTGACAGTTGGGTTTTGGGTTGGAGTGAGGGTAGACATTAATAAAACACAATTAATAGTTAATTTTATAGTTAATATAAATCATTTTCGTTAACTTCCGGCCGCAACCATATCTGATCTCAGCAACCCGAGAAGACCTACTACTTCCGATTCTGAAGTGCGTATCCAATGCACGCTACGCTATCCCATGGTGTCACGCGAGAGAATTCATGAATGGGGGTGAATCGACGCAACTGTCACAGGTAGGTCATGTGATCATGACAAATTGGCGGATGTAGTATGTCCGAGTTCCTTTAATACTCACATTCATGCAGCCGAGTAGTAACCTAAATTCAAATACAGTACCTACTGAGTGGTAGGCAATTTCAGACGCAGAAATAGTGTGACGAAAAGGAAAGAACAAGGGGGAAATTAACACAAAATAAAGGAATAGAGAGCACGAGGCACAGGTGAACATAATTAGACAAACAAGGACTAAACAAGGGGGCGAGGCATAGGAAAACAAGGAGGCAGGGCAAGGGGAGCACATGGCCAACACAACAAAAGAGACAGCCATGAGCTAACGCAAAACAAACAATGATACATTAAACACAGACAGGAGTGACAAGGCTGTAAGGGCTGGATCCTGACAATATCATACTGGCTTCAGAATCACTCTTCTGTTTGCTACTGTGTAATCCCATTGGCATAAAAGTACAGTGTTTGCTTAAGGTCTTTTAATCTTCTGCTCTACATCATCACAGAGAGACATAAAAGAGAAGTCCAGCCACCCGCTGTCTCCTGACCAGAAAATCGCAAAACACATCCCTCTTTTGTCAGGCAATTTCCTCTGAGATGTAGAAAACTTCCCCTCCTGATTAAAGAACAAAAGGAAATGGCGAATTATTTTTAGATGTGAAATGGCTTCCCACAAAGATGAGTTTAATCAATTGTAATTAATTCTCCTGGTTATGAGCAGTGGAGCCTGACGAGTCAAAGAAGGGGTTGAGGATATTGAACTCTATTGAAAACCCATTAATGTCTAATAAGAGAGAGAAAGTATAGAAAAACTGAAGCTAAATTTTGCTGTTGCTCTCAGACAGATCTGGAACTCCAAGTCTCACCTTTGCTCATGCTTTCATCAAGAATGATTGTTACAGATGAGGAAGCGAGGTTGATGGACTAATGTGTAGTGCCTGTGTCTTTGGGTTGCTCTCATTCTGTCAGTCTGTCCTCTGCTTAGAAAACTCTGGACAGCAAAGGCTCGGCTAATTATCAAACATTTATTCTGTCTTTCAGGCTGAACAAAGAGGAATCGGTCCACACGGTACATACACAGCACCTTCAAAGACGCCCTGACCTTGCCTTCACTTTGCTTTCCATGAATGTTTCAGAATGGGAGGGATCCAGAAAGACAATAGCACTTGAAAAATAATTAGGCCCTCTCAAAGATGCTAATCGCATTCCACATGAAGTGGCGGTAATAATTCTGGGCTCACTGTAACATTTCATGAACAGGAATGACTGCTAAAGAAAATTAAGACATCTCATCAGAAAAAGCTTCTCTAAAGCTTAACTCCTCTCCCATAACACTTCCAGAGCTTTTATAACATCACATTGAAAATATTCAGACTTCAGTGGAATTTAGTTTCCTCCCATACAATGATAAGCATCTTGATGTAACGGTAATAATTACTATATAACAACGATCTTCTCATAAGCAATTTATTTTACAATATGTCTTCAACAGCACAGTACTGCATTGAGATTATTGGTTAAATAATTTAAATATAACCATTTATCATATAAAATAAATTAGTTTGTCAAGTATTCCCACACGGAAAAATCATTTTGTAATTTAAAGTTCTGGAGAGTTTTTGAACCATGGTACTGTATTATTGTATTTACAACACTTTGTTAATGAATGCTACTGTAATAATATGTAATAGTATATAGAATACTATACAGTAAACTATTTATTCCCTACTGAAAAAACCAGCTTAAACCAGCCTAAGCTGGTTTTAGCTAGTCACTTTTAGACTGGTTATAACTGGTTTGTCAGGCTGGTTTTAGAGGGGTTTTGGCCTTTTTATCTGGTCTTAGTTGGTCAGGTTGGTCTTATCTGGTTTTAGCTTGTCTTAGTTGGTTTTAGCGAGTCAGGTTGCTTTTAGAAGGGTTTGACCACTTTTTATATGGTCATAGCTGGTCAGATTTGTCTTAGCTGGTTTTAGCTGATCAAGCTGGTTTTAGCTTGTCAGGCTAATTGTTTTAGCTGGTCAGGCTGGGAGACCAGCTAAAACCAGCTTGGCCAGGCTGAGAGAACAGCTAAAACCATGCTGGGAGACAGCTGGGTTCAGCAGGGTTGTAAAATATTTATTGAGTAATTTGTTGATATATTTCATACACAACAGCAACAATATAATTACCACAACAGATTAAAAAATAAAGTACTTTAGCAGGGTTTAAAACACTATGGAATTGCTATAAATAACTATATTTTTTCTTGTGGGTTAACAGTTTAAATTAGATTTTAAATTCTTCATATCCACAGCATCTTGTTCCACTAAACTTCAAACTTAAAAACGCCATTGAAATGTAAAGATTTTATCATTTTAATGTAATAACATTGATGTCTATAATGGTAAATGTTCAATGTTTACCCTTGTTTACCCTTTACCTAGAATATGTTCCACAATTAAAAACTGTGTGCCTTGACTTCACCCCTTTTCTTCTTCTTCTTCTTCTTCTTCTTCAGAAAGAGTTTCAAGTTTGTCAAAAGGGGGAGAATAAGATACTGCTCTGTAACATTTTTTTTTTCAGCAGTGTGAATGTTTATGTCTTTTAAGAATAAGACGTGCAGATTCTCATGGCAGTAAAGTCTGAATATAAAACAGAATAATATGAATATGTGGTTTAAGCTTGAAAGAGTCAAATAAAATAGGCTTTGCATAAGCCTCTGAATATTGAATCTGGCATCAAAGACGGGCTTTAAAAGATGGATTATCAGAATCACAGACACTGTAAATATGTTAACACTGTGCCAATGATGTCTTCTTTATGTGTATTATTTGCCTTCAGTTTTTGGAGAAACTTATAACCATAATCTAACAAGCAATCTTGAATGTATGTTCCGTGAGTGCCATCTAGTGCTCGGAGGGTCTTTTACATTAACGGTAAAGGACATGCCAAGTCACGGATAGTCCAGGCCAATTTAATACGCTATAAAAGCTTTTATAGTTGGTAAAGGGTATATCCTACAGACTCTAATTAAAATCTTCTCTTTATATTCCACTGAAGTACGTATGAATCATCAGAATTAAAGAGAACAGCTCTGGCCTCTTTACGATAACTGGCACAGCCGATCAGCGCCACAAACGGGTGTTAAATCACAATATAGCTCTCTCTTAATGAAAGATTAATTCAATCTTCTTCTTCTTCTCACTCATTCACATATTCGAGGTCACCAGTCGTCATAAATCAAAAGCTTAATACTCTTTCTTTTCATGCATAAAGGGCAGATTTGTCCAACCTCTTCTCCCATATAATGTCCTGACAGGAAGCAGTGATTGATGACACATTTAATGACTAAGCAACAGAGGGATTTACTGTCCTGTAAATTGTTCATTAAAATGCATTACACCTGAGCAAAGAGTGGCTGTTTCAAAGACATGAATCTTGACACTGATATGAAAACTGAAATTAATCAACGTGTATGACTTATGCTGCATATGTAATAAAAAGTGTGTGTAAATGTATAAAGCTGTAAAACTTTTTGTCCTCGTAAAGTAATAATTTGAATGCTAGCCAGGGAGTCTACATATAAATACTCTATTGGTTGTCAAATAGCTTAATAAGCTACAAACTTTACAAAACTACTACAATAATTTAATTATAATATTTTATATGAATTCCTTGCAACACATATATATATATATATATATATATATATATATATATATATATATATATATATATATATATATATATATATATATATATATGTGTGTGTGTGTGTGTGTGTGTGTGTGTGTGTGTGTGTGTGTGTGTGTGTGCGTGTGTGTGTGTGTGTGTGTGTGTGCGTGTGTGTGTGTGTGTGTGTGTGTGCGTGAGTGTGTGTGTGTTTGTGTGAAAGAGAGAGAGAGAGGTGACAGCTCTGCGCCATTGCGTCGCCTATATTATATTATATTATATTATATTATATTATATTATATTATATTATATTATATTATATTATATTATATTATATTATGGGCGACGCGGTGGCGCAGTAGGTGCTGTCGCCTCACAGCAAGAAGGTCGCTGGTTTGAGCCTTGGCTGGGTCAGTTGGCTACGTTTCTGTGTGGAGTTTGCATGTTCTCCCCGCGTTCGCGTGGGTTTCCTCCGGGTGCTCCGGTTTCCCCCACAGTCCAAGACATGCAGTACAGGTGAATTGGGTAGGCTAAATTGTCCATAGTGTATGAGTGTGAATGAGTGTGTATGGTTGTTTCCCAGAGATGGGTTGCAGCTGGAAGGGCATCCGCTGCGTAAAACATATGCTGGATAAGTTGGCGGTTCATTCCGCTGTGGCGACCCCAGATTAATAAAAGGGACTAAGCTGAAAAGAAAATGAACGAATGAATATTATATTATATTATATTATATTATATTATATTATATTATATAGGTCATTCTATTTCCTTATCTCTATAAAAAACATAGAGGGGTAAGTTCCTGAAGGGCCGCAGTCCTGCAGAGTTTAGTTCCAACCGGTTCCAACTATGCTTCAACACACTTACCTGTAGGTTCCAAACAAATAACTTACGCTATGCTGTTTGTTACCAATAAGCCTGAAGGACTCAATTAGTTTGATCAAGTGTATTTTAATTGGGGTTGAAGTTAAACTGTGCAGAGCTGTGGCCCTCCAGGAACTGAGTTTGACCGAGTTTAACACCTGCGCCATAGACACTTGAGTGCTGTTTTCAAAAAGGGACTCTTATTTTGAAAAACCAAAACGCTCTTCCTGGTGACGTCGTGCAGTGCCATGACATGAAGCAGCCGAGAACTGTTTTTCAGCAGTTTGCGCTGTCCTGAAACACACATAGATGGCTTTGAACGGCTGAAGTTACAGCAAACACTAAGAACAACTTTAATTAACGCACATTTGAGTGAGTTTATATGATTTAACCCTGTCATTTTGTTCATTCAACACAAACCTGGAGCATGTTGCTGTTGTTATTGTGTTGTGTTAACAGCTCATCTGTCTGTACTGTTTGTGTTGTCACAGCATGTCAGACCCTAAAAGAGCTGGCGCTGATGCTGGATCAGTGGTTTCGGACCCTCAGCACTCCCAGAAGCTTCTGAGGGTCCTTCAGTCTTTCAGACAGGACGACTGTTTTCAAGATGCAGTGCTGGTTTTAGATGGTGAACAGATTCCTGTGCAGAAAAACATTCTGGCTGCTGCAAGTCCGTACATCAGGTATGGGAAAATGCCTGAAACTTGAATAGATTTACATGAGGTGAAATCCGATGAGTAGCTGCTGCTAACGTTATGTTTGCTCAGACATGTTGCAGACCCTTGAGCAATGTGTCATATGGGTGTGCCAAACAGCTCCACCTTGCCTGTTGCTTGGGTCACTTAAAGGAATAGTTCTCTCAAAAAAGACAAAGAGAAAAGTCATTTACACACCCTCATGTTAACCAGCAGCACATACTGTAACGGGCATACAGCACACAAAAGAAACTATTTTAATGACTGGTGATGGATGAATACTGAAAGAACTCAAAAAGGGCACAAAATCCACATAAAAGTGTTACAAAAAATAGAGGTAAAGTTGGTTTTATATTCGGATATTCAGAAATTCTTCTTAATAATATAATTTCAGAAAAGTATTCTTTGCAAATATGGAAATCATATTAGGAGCCAATAACCATCAAAGTACAACATTGTTCACAGTGAATTAGATAGTGTTCATGTTGTTTAGAAGTCATACTTGCATCAATCAACTTCCAACTTAACCTCAATTTACCAAAATGGTTCCTATTATGCAATTTTCACAAGTTCTTAATGCTCTGCTATTAAATTTTAAACTAAATCCAAAAGAAAATATGAAAAAAGATGTTATTGCTTAATAAGATAAAATAGTATCTTTAAAAAAAATAATAATTATATTTTAAATAATTATATTATATAATTATATATATATAAAATAATTATATTATAAAATTATATATTCAAGGCACAATTATTATAAAACCAAGGCATTTCTCATTTGCAGAAAAGCAATTTTATTACTAAATAAGTTGAAATGGTATCATTTATTTTTAAAAAGCTATTTTATATATCAGACGCAAAATTATTATACTCAAAATGATCATACGCATAACAGAAAATAGCTAAGTAACTAAAATAATTAGCTAAGTAAATATATTATTTGGTGCATTGACAATGAATGATTACTGAAAGACTTCAAAAAGGCCACAAAACTCACATTAAACAAATTACAAAAATGATTCATACTACTCAATTTTCACAAGTTCTTAATGCTCTGCTATTTAATTTTAAACTGAATTATTAAGAAAAGTGATTTTATATTGTAATATTAATAAAAAAAAAGCAATGTTATATGTTCAAGGCACAATTATTATAAATCCAAGTACTAAAATGTTTAGCTAGGCAAATAGTAACACCATTAAAACACAGTTGTCTTAAATTTTTAAGTTAAGTCAAATTAACCTTATGAGGGATTTGAACTTAAATTAAACTGACTTAAAATGGCTTTTATCTTAATCTAAAAGATTAAGTTAGAAATGTGATTTATGTGGTTTAATAACATAATTAACGTGAAAACATCCATTATCACAACTTACGGATCATTTAATTTTTAGTGTATATAAACAAAAAGAAAAAAAGACTTTATAGATTTTATAGATATAAGAAAATTGCTAAAACCTGGACTAAAATTAAAATGAAAGCCGAACAAATAAATAGAAAAACTTAAAATCGTATAAAAATATCTCTGTGAAAAATTTCAAAAAATTCAAAATTTCTGAGTTACCACTACTAAACAAAATTAAGTTACCACTACTCTCACATGTCTTTTAAACTTGTCGCTGTTGAAATTTATTAATTATGTAGTAAGACATATCTATTATCATAATCCAAATGTACTTCTCTTGCATGGATCACAGCAATGAAAGGACGCTGCGGTAATTGGTACACTGTATCAATGTCCCTTTGCCCTCATTGGTTGTAATTCATGTAGAGAAATAGTCCAGCATTTCTGGTGAGTTATTGATTCTGTTACAAAAGTAGTTTTTGTTACTGTTGTGCACAAAAGAATATAAGAAAATAAAAACAGTCCACAATACGCTACTGAACAAAATAGTTAAATAGAATTATTAATATGAGTGAGTGGGCAGGATGCGTTACATAAAATTTTGTAGAAACTACCCTTACTCATTTTAGACAAAAGTTTTAAATAAAAATATTCATACGTGTTTGGCATTATTTTGGTGACTTTTTTTTCTGACCATGTATATGCCTTTTTGTTTTTAAATAAGTTTAACCGAAAAATAAAACATATACAACTCTCTCTTTTAAATTAATATGTTCTATAGGATGATATACAATATTATATTTTTAGATATACATCAGATTAGGCCAAATCTGGAGCTAATCTAACAAAATAACTTAAGATAACAGTCCAAAAAAATTTGTAGCCCAAGTTTATATTCAATTAATTTTTTTTTACAATATTTTGCATGAAATAAAATGTATTATATTTCTGTTTCTAAAGTTGTTTGGTGACTAAAATATTATTTTAATAAATCTGTTTTGTTCAAATCCACCAAAATGTGACCTATATTTACTGATAACTGGATGAAAATGTTAATTTTCAAAATGGGATGCACTCATTTGTGCAGAGCACTGTACATACATGCTGCTTACATAACGCTGCACAGTTTGTGCTGAATAGAGTATCAAGAAACTTCAGCAATTAATACATTAACAAGAAACTGAAAAATCACAAATGTCAAAACTTATCTAGTGCCCCACAATCCACTCAGACCCCAAAGGGTTAACATGCAAAACCTGACCGGAAAACAGGTTTTTCCTCTCAAATAATTTTAAAACCTTTACAAATGTAGTAGAGCCTTTTATTTATCAGATCTCTACGATTTGAAGTAAGCCATTGTATTAGATCCACAGTGAATGCAAACTCATGTTACTTTGTGTTACTGTGTTTCCAGGACCAAATTAAATTACAACCCACCAAAGGAGGATGGATCTGTATACAAAATCGAGTTGCAGGGGATTTCAGTGACCACCATGAGGCAGATATTAGACTATATTTTCAGTGGGGAGGTAATTTATTTTACTATATATACATTGTATGCTTCTTTTCTTTAGCCATTGAAACTCTGAACATTTAAAATGATCATTTTAAGCCTGTTAATATCATTTAAATATATATATTTTTTAATGAGGAGGGGTGATCAATTGAGGAATCAATTTTGACATTTAAGAGATCATTGTACTAAAGACTGTTTCAATGTGCCAATGTCACTGCCGTTGTACATTTCTTGCTTGTTGTCAAACTATTTCATAACCAAAACAAGAGGCAATTTAATCATATTTTAATGTTAAAACAGCTGCCGTAACATTATTTATCACTATATGTCACTCTTTTTGGATTATCTAAAGCTATAGCAATTTAAAAATGTAAAACAGGAAATAGGTTAAAACCATTATTATTGTTTACATTCCTCAAAATGGTCTATAAATCATCTTGTACTTTTTTTAAACTAAAATTTTTATCTGAATTTTAAAATCAAAAACTTTTTTTATTAGTCAAAATCCAGCTTATATTGACGCCAGCATGCTCCCCTAGACAGGTTGGAAGGGAGCAAGAAAAAAATATTAATGCAAAGACAGTATAAACACACACAAAAACACACACACACACACACGCTCACCAATGCCCTTCCGATCTGAACAAAAAGTAAAGGAGCTTTATTTTAAATTAAATTATAGTCCCCTGCTTATTTCTTCACTTATTATTTTACGGTGCGTTTCTTTATAAACGAGGCACAATTAAACAAGGGGTTTTCATAAAGATTGAAATTAAAATACTAAATCTGATAGTAATGTCATGTCACACATGAAGTGAAATAAATTGTTTCATTATGTAGTCAATACTGGAATGTATGTAATTACAGAAAATTAGGCTAAAATCTGGGACTTCGAGAACAACATGTACACTTAATACACAAATACACTTCATTCAACATCTACACATAGACATCACCTATGTACCATATATCTGCAGGTTAACTACATTTCAATATAATAACTTTAACTAATAAAGTTATTAGTAATTAGTAGGGACAGACAGAATCTGCGGACCATTTTCCCTATTTCTGCACAGAATTTTGTAGAAAATCTGCAGATTTATGCAGAATGATTTTTGGGAGTATCGTTACTAAAAACGTATAAAATAATGAATAATAATTTCTTCAAATAACTTTTATTTAATGTTTACAATGCAAATCCAATTAGATCCACATATTTGTTAAACAAAGCAAGTCTATCGTATAATATATCTACTAAAAGACAGAAAATATTACTTTACAAACTGTATTATAAGTCATTCATATGAACATTTTCATCAATAATATTACTGAAATTAATAAAAAAACTGAATAAATATCAATTGACACACATTTACACAAGTAAATAAATAGACTCCGTGTGGTCCTAGAAATTAGTTAAAAGTTATTAGTAACTAATACATTTATAATTAATAATTAATTAACTAAATTAGTTATAATAATTAATATAATTAAAAATAACCTTTTCTGATTTTAATTGTAATGCAATAACGTGCATCTTTTGTAAAACTGCTTTGAAATAAAACATTATTGTAAAAAGCGCCATACAAATAAAATTAAATTGAATAAAAAGATAATAAATTCTTCTTAATAAAATTTGTATATTAATTTGTATTAAAATTTTCATAACTTTATAAGTGGACCTTAGAAGACAAAGTAAAAATTTTCTTAAATAAATTGTGAGTGCTGGGTTTTCAAAATTCATTATCCAGTACAATTAAAAAGACAGTTCATCCAAAAAAAATCTCCATCTTCTGTTTCTTTACTGTAGATCACTCTGAGTGAAGACACCATTCAGGACGTTGTCCAGGCCGCTGATCTTCTGCTTCTCACTGATCTCAAGTCTCTGTGCTGTCAGTTCCTGGAGAGCTGCATCACTGCTGAAAACTGCATCGGTATTCGGGTCTTTTCTTTGCATTACTGCCTGCACCATGTTTATCATGTGGCCACAGAGTTCCTGCAGACGCATTTCCGTGACGTGGCCAATACAGAGGAGTTCTTGGAGCAACCGCCTGATCGCTTGTGCGAGCTTCTGTCCATGGAAAAGCTCAACGTAGGGAACGAAAGACATGTCCTGGAGGCTGTGGTCCGCTGGATCGGCCATGACACTGAAGCTAGGCGAGTGAGTGCAACAGGTGTTTTAGATTGGATCCTTATGCACTAGCGGAGGCAAACCTGAAGCATAAATCATTATTTATATAGCTTTTCTAAATATTCATTCATTTTCCTTTGGCTTAGTCTTTAATTTATCAGAGATCGCCACAGCGGATGCCCTTCCTGCCGCAACCCAGTACTGGGAAACACCCATGCACTAATTCACACACTACGGTCAATTTAGTTTATTCAATGCACCTATAGAGCATGTCTTTGGACTGTGGGGTTAACATTAATATATAATGTTAAATTTATGTATTCATTTGTTTGTGGTTTTTAATTGGATATTTATTAATGAAATGTTTTTGCCATGAAAATAGTCGTTATTTCTGACTTGGCATTAAATTAAAATGTATGATGATCTATGAAGTCACAGTCAATGAGAGAAATGTGTTCCTTTTCCTTTTCTTCGATGCTTTCAAAATAATGAAATTATAGTCTCGATGGACAGGGATTTTACTTAGGACAAGTGGCACAAAAGTAGCAAACACATTGCTTTTAATCTTTCAAAAATCTATATGTACGCCATGTACAGCTCTGGGGTCAGGAAGTGCTCAGCTAACATTATCCTAAAATATTATTTTTTAATGTGTTTTTAAAAGATAAATGTAGGTGGAGGTTATACACTGCGTTGTTAATTGCAGAAGTCCTTTATAAAAAAAAACAAGTTCTTAAAGAGATCAAGCCTTAAGAGATTAATTCAAAAGTATCTCAAAAGTAAAGTAACACATTACTTAATATAAAAAGTAACTAAATAACATAACTAGTTACTTTTTGGGGTAGTAACTCTATATTATAATGCATTACTTTAACTTTTATTAAGTAACTTTCCCTAACACTGTATACAGTTGAACTCAGAATTATTAGCCCCCTTTTTCTTTTTTAAATATTTCCCAAATGATGTTTAACAGAGCAAGGAATTTTTCACAGTATGTCTGATCATATTTTTTTTTCTAGAGAAATCTTATTTGTTTTATTTCTGCTAGAATAAAAGCAGTTTTTAATTTTTTAAAACCCATTTTAAGGTAAAAATTATTAGCCCCTTTTAAGCTATATATTTTTTGATAGTCTACAGAACAAACCATCATTGTACAATAACTTGCCTAATTACCCTAACCTGCCTTGTTAACCTAATTAACCTAGTTAAGCCTTTAAATGTCACTTTAAGCTGTATAGAAGTGTCTTGAAAAATATCTAGCAAAATATTATTTATTGTCATCATGACAAAGATAAAATAAATCAGTTATTAGAAATGAGTTATTAAAACTTTTATGTTTAGAAAAGTGTTGAAAGAATCTCTCCGTTAAACAGAAATTGGGGAAAAAAAATAAATGGGGGATAATAATTCAGGGGGGCTTATAATTCTGACTTCAACTGTATATATAAAAACAGAGAGGGGTTGTTCAGAAAAGTCTTTTAGTCTGATATATTTTTAATATATAACTTTTTTTATTTTAGCGTTTTTACATGGAAACTTTGATGCACTGTTAAAAGACTTTTGACACCTCAAAATATCTCAAAAGTACAGCAATTCTTTGAAATACTTGTTTTATAGCATTTATAAATGTCTTAACTGTCACAGATGTCAAATTGAATGCATCTTTAGAGAAAAAAAATATATAAATTTATTTTTATTTTTAAGTCTAACCACAAACTTTTCAATGTTTATATTAATTTTATTTAAGCTAATATTTACATTTGTCCTGTTAAAATAGAATATAGATAGATAAATAGTTAGAATTGCTTTAAATGTTTCCAGGTCCATATGAAAGAGGTGATGTCTGCTGTGTGGGTTCAAGGCTTGGACCAGAGTTACCTCCAGGAGCAGATGCTGGGAGACTCGCTAATGCGAGAGGTGATTGGGAATTGTTGTATGGAGTCTCTAGGAGGAGCAGCACAGCAGGGAGAGGCTTTGCTTGCCGCATTTAAACCTCGCGGCTACTCTGAGTGCATCGTCACAGTCGGCGGTGAGGAGAGGACGTGAGTATTGATGAAATTTATAATGGTGAAATTAATGATGTAATACGTGATATAATAATATCCGGATAATTTTTCTGACTTTTTTTTAAACATAAAACATGAGCTATAATGAAAAGTGTCCAAAGTTTTATCTGTACAGTTTTATTTAATGATGAAAACATCAAAGAATCAAGCAAGTATGCAGTGAATGTAGAATACTTTTTGTTTTGTTTTTTTGTTTTCTTGGTTCTCTGTGCTTCATCTCTGGACTTTTAATGCTCCACTTACACACTTCATATTATAAAACTATTGCAGTGCAGTGCAGTGCAGTTTGCAAGCCTGGAACAGAGATCAACCAAAAAAATAAATAAATAAAATAAAATTGGCACATTTAGAGCAGAAAACATTTTATTTCATCAGTGCATCTCTAGTGCATCAGTGAATCTTTTGTTTTCATTGCAGCTCTCGGAAGCCTACGGCAGTGGCGCGCTGCATGTGTCCGCTTTACGATCGCAACAGGCAGCTGTGGATTGACCTGATGCCAATGAAGGAGAGGCGGGTTGGCCATGGGGTTGTGTCTGCAGGTTTGTACTTGCTCAGTGTTTTAATACTACATATGTTAGGGAATATTGTTGCCATTTCACTTTCATTGACCTAGGTAGTTCTGTTAATTATAAATATTAATATAATTCTAATTAATTATTCATAATTTTCACCTTTAGAAGCAAAATATTCTTTGTTACAAAGTTTGAAGTCATTTATAACTTCATTTCTAATTCTGTCTGCCCAATCAGAGGGATATGTGTTTGCAATTGGAGGAATGGATGAGAATAAAACCGTCTTGAGCTCTGGAGAGAAATTTGATCCGGAGACCAACACCTGGACCCAGATCCCATCAATGATGCAGGTATTCCTTATAGTGATGTACTACTGCATACAATGACAGTTAGTGGGTTGTATAAACCACTAGTAAAGTATTCAGCCTTATTATTGACACCCTGTGCTATTACTATTAAAATTAGTCAATATTCATTTGATTGTTAAAAACTGATGACATTCTGTGTCATTCAGACAATTTAGGGGTATTTGCACTATTATTTAAAGGAACACTACCATTTTAGGCTCATACTACTACTGCCCTAGGGTTAAACAGTTGAGTGTTACCCTTTTTTAATCCATTCAGCCAATTTCTGGGTCTGGCAAGAACACTTTTAGCTTAGCTTAACTCGATCATTAAATCAGATTAGACCATTAGCATCTCAGAAAATGAAGAGTTTCTATTTTCTAGGTCGATATAGCTAGGAACTATACACCCGTTCTAGCGTAATATTAATTAAAGAACTTTGCTGTTGTTCCATATCTGCACAAAGCAGAATGATATACACGTCACCGTTACCTCACTGGGGACTATTTTCATGCACTGTGTAATGTCATTGCACCTGCTGCAGCCATGGCACTGCAGCAAAATTCAGCAAAAAAAAAAAAAAGTTCCTAGCCATATCGACCTAGAAAATAGCAACTTTTCATTTTCCGTCGGTCTTAGGCACAATACAACTTTAGAAGAGTTTAAACTGTTCAGCATTAAGGGACTAAAGCCCATGAGCCCATTTCCAAAAAAGTGGAGTGGTCCAGAAAAGCAATGATATCATTTATTTTTGACTGCTAAATGGCTAACATTGCTGCTGGGATAGCATGCAATGAAAAAAAGCACGATGCACTTCTCATTACGAACCACCAGGTGTCAGTGTTATATAGTATTTTCTTGTGTCTGCTCAGGCCAGACAGCACTTTGGCATAGCGGAGCTGGATGGGATGATCTATGTGTTGGGTGGAGAAAATGAGGACACTGAAGTTCTCCTCACAATGGAGGTATTTGACCCGCATTGCAATGTCTGGAGAACCCTGCCAAAAATGACCACAGTACGCAAGGTGAGATGTAGATTTAGTTTGTATAAATCCACACACTTTCTCTCTCATGTTTAAAATAATAAATATCAAGCTTCTCTTAATGCTGTGAATGTATTACACAGTTTGGTAGCTGTGCCACCATGAAGAAGAGACTGTATGTGATGGGCGGAGGATCATATGGGAAGATCTACGATTCTGTGGAGTGCTACGACCCCAAAACCCAACAATGGACAACAGTCTGCCCTCTTAAGGAGAGGAGGTAATGTGTGTAATTGATGTTCATTTATATTGCAGCACGGGTCCATTCAAAGCAGTTTATTACAAAACTCACAGCTTGACAATATAGTATGCCAATAATTCTGTTCACAATAGAGTGGAGGAGCTATGACGTCCCCTTGTAGGCTAATCGGCTGCTAGCATAAAACTGGTTCCCTCAATAAAAACCCTAAAGTATTTTCCCATAGGCTTTTTGAAGATTGCAAATAATAAGCTCTGTGTTCAAACACTGTTCATTACACTTACACATTTTGTCCAACTGGATAATCCTCACACGAAAATACTACTTTGAGCACTTTTGGATCTTAAATGCAAACGCAAGAATTAAAAAGCTAACATTAGGCTACAAACGGACTACAGTGCTTTTAGGACACTCGCCTGTGACATTAGCACCACCCTGCTACAGACAACTTTTCAAGCTTATTTTTAGAAACATGGTCCATGACAACGATTTACTATCTCTGTTTATTATATTATAATCCACCCTATATATTATAAACAAATAAATACACATAGACCTACGTGCCTTTTGGATAGTTTTTATTTGGGAAATACATTTTATTTTGCTTTACGTTTGTTGTAAAAATTTTAAAACTGTATATATAAGTATGCCTACATACTAATATTATAAGACTAAATAAATGTATTGCTCGCGTGCATACAGCCCGCTTACCTTAGTAATAGACGACAGATATGAGGCGTGAGGGACAAGTCTATATGCCTGCAAGTCCCATCAAGGGACACAAAACAACATTCAATATTCTTTTTTTGTCACAAAGTACAGCGAAAAGCAGCTTAAACAGTCACATATGCTATTAATTTTAAGGAGGAGTGTAAATACTGCAGTTATGACAGAGTTAAATATGTTCAGATGAAGAAAAAAAATGACAAAATCTATTGATTACGTTAAAATGACAGTTAACATTTTATGTATTTTTTACACATTTATTCACACGTTTGCATTACTGAGAGAAGGAAAGAGACGGGCTGCTTTGGTAAGCAGCTTGGTAAGTCTTGACAGTCTTTACAAGTGAAGTCATTATCTACACACAATATGAATTCCTAATTAGAAAAATACTACTCAGGAAAATACTTAAATCACAGACAAATCCTAATGGCCAACGCAAGCAAGCTGCGTTCCAGACCAGTTCGATGACGTATAATGTCTCTGACACCACCTGTAGTCCCATTTAGCAACTTTATAGCAACCGTCTTTTTAAAGAAGCGCAACCGATTTAAATAATCAAGAGTGGGATGTAACTGATGTGTTATGTCGTAGAATAAAACGTGAAATTATCCTGAGTTTATGTTAGCCACGAGCCTTATTTAAACGATTTAACCGAAATCCCATTTAAAATACCCATTGACTTTGAGACGAGGGAACCGGAACTGCTAAAATGCTAACTCGCTTCTGGGTTTTTGCATACAAATTGACGTTATAGTTCGTTATAGTATATAGATGTTATAGTTAGAGTAATTTGATTTGATCTTTTTAGGATATCCATGTCAGATCGATACTTTTTAATTGGTACCAGTACCAGAACTGATACTTAAAAGAATAATTATTAGATGTAATTATTTACTCACCCTCAAGTAGTTTAAAACTTTTTTGAGTTTATTTCTTCTGTTGAATTCAAAATAAGATTTTTCTCTGAAAACCTGTAACCACTGACCTGCGTAGTAGAAAAAAAAAGAATTCTATGGATGTCAATGGTTACAGGTTTTCAGCTACATAAGCAAAATAGCTTCTTTTGTGTTCGACAGAACAAGGATGAGTAAATAACAGAAATTTCAGTTGGCTGTTCATTTTGCTATGGCAACCCCTGATAAATAAGGGGCAAAGCTGATAGAGTAAATGACAAAATTGTAATTTTTTGTGTGAACTGTCCCTTTAAAAGAAGAGCCACAAAACTTTGTTGGATGACATTTAAAGAATGGCTTAATTATTTTATCAACAATATAGAAAAACAATTGTGTGTGTCACTAAACCGTGGTTCACCTTTGGTGGTTTCCCAAATTTTTTTTTTGCAATTTGACATGCTTTCTTACAGCGCATTGTGTTCTGCGTCATGATTGGCCATTTTCAATCAATCTCCTCCGTGACATGTCTCCTGTACAGTACAGAATATGTCCAGCTTGCCAAATTGACATAAATCTTTAATCACTAGCAGTGTGACTCTGAAGTGCTGGACTGTATGTTGGCAAGTTTTCTCCCCAACAAACCCCATAATGTCGATGAAACATTCTGCACCATCCAATGGCACCTGCGGTAGCACCCAAAAGGCAGCAAAAGATGCTAACTGTCCCACAAAAAGATGACTTCTGAACATGCTAAAGGAAAGTAGAAGTTATGTGAGTGTTTAAACGAGAGAAAAGTGCGAAAATGTTAAAGTCTATCTGAGAAAATTGTATAGTGAGGGGTTTTACAGCCTTAAAAGTTCTATAATAATTGTAAAAAATAAAGTGGACTACTTTGTGGCTTTTGCATATTGCGGGCTATTTTTAGAACGTAACCCACAATTAACGAGGAACCACTGTGTGTGTGTATATGTATGTATATGTATGTATATATATATATATATATATATATATATGTATGTATATATATGTATGTATATATATATATATATATATATATGTATATATATGTATGTATATATATATATATATGTGTATATATATGTGTATATATATATATATATATATATATATATATATATATATATATATATATATATATATATATATATATATATATATATATATATATATATATATATATATATATATATATATATATATATATATATATATATATATATATATGGTTCCAAACCTTTATGCCTTTTTTTATGTTGAACAAAAAAGAAGATATTTAAAGAATGTTGGAAACTGGTAATTATTGACATTCATAAGAAAATCAAATACTATGGATGTCAATAGTTGCAGGTTTCCAGCATTTTTCAAAATATCTTCTTTTGAGTTCTTTTGAACAAAACAAAAATTCAAACAGGTTCATGACAAGTGGAGTATTTGTAAATTATGACATTTTTACAGAGAAAAACTCCTGAACTGACATTTAGATATGGTTATGGGGGGTTAGTTTCTGATATGCACTGTGAGTGGTAGACCAATCTAAACAGACATGTCCATTTTACCAATCAGAGCAGAGTATGAGGGCTTTAAAAAGTCTGATCATTTAGGGAAAATAAATAAATAAATATAGATATATATAACAACCTGTTACCAACCACATAGTTTGTTAGCATAAAGGAGTCTGTATTTTTATATAACACTGCGAAACTGTGTCAGACCACCCAAGCAATTTGTTACGAAAGCTATTTTAACTTTAAAGGACGGTGATGTAATTGTATTGCATTTAGGTAATCAGGTTTCTCTTGAATAGCTCTGAAAAATATTACATTTGTATTAGATAACAGGAAATGGCAGAAACGACCATTCAGCATAACTTGGGCCCCATCAATTCAAACCACAGATACTGGGCACTCAGAGCGGTATGTGCCTCGTAGATGTGAATTTAGAAAACGTTTTTTTCCCCATCCTGCATGTGACGCAAGCAAATGTCATTACTTAAACAAATTAGATTGTAAGTCAAAGGCAGCACATCTTCATAAGGATCCAACAGCAGCGAGAACTGAGACGCGCCCCATGATTTGATGTCTTACAGATGTGTCTTCAGAACAATAGCAGTCAAGGGACTTATCAGTCTAACCCATGGAACTGGAAACACTTGATCACCATCTGGAGGAACATAAATAGTCATTTTTCTTGGTGTTCTTGTCTTGTTTGGAGTATAATTCTGTCCGCAGCTCAGTTATGCAACCTAATGGGCTGCCTGGCTACCTTCTAAGGCAGCATCCTAACTGTTATGAAGCCTCATAAGTAACTGATTTGGGACACTCTGCATTGGCACTAACTCTCCATAGACTTGGCAAGCAGTTTCTTTTTTTAAATAAATACTTTTATTCAGCAGAGATGCATTAATTTGATCAAAATAGACTGTAAAGATATTTACAGCATTACAAAATTTTCTTTTTCAAGTACCAGTGGATCTTAAGGAAAAAACAATTAACCCCTGTGCACTGTTCAAATTTGCTACCCTTTATTTATGTTGGGATGAAAACATCCACTGAATTTAACTGCTGTAAAACTGCATCAGATTATTATTTATTTATTTTTTGCATAATTTTATTTATAAATCTTATGCTGCACAAAAACTAACAATCCATCAAAACCACTGTGTTACTAAACTTTCACATGTCCAAGACTGTGATAAAAGGTTAAAAAAAAATCCAGTCCACAACCACTTTTTATAGTTTTTCACCAAATCAGTGACATCATTTATGAATTTGGCAATTAAAGAGTTTAAATCCTGTAATTATCTAAACTACAAGGTGGGCCATTCATATAGATACACCTTAATAAAGTTATTGGGAATTTCACAAGAAAAACAATGGTGTGCTTGGTTTTAAACTTAACTTTATTCTTTCCTGAGTTAGTTACAAGCCGCCTCTCATATACTAATGTGCCACAAACAGGACGTTAATATCACCAACCATTCCCATTTAATTAATGTGTATCCATATCAATGTATTTAGTGGTTTTGATAAGGACTGAAGTTGATTAACTAATTTGATTGAAATAAATATTAATCTGATGCATTTTGACAGCAGTTTAATTTAGTGGATGTTTTCATAACATAACAAAGGGTAGTACATTTGCCAAGAGTGTATCCTTTTTTAAATATTTCAAAGCATTTTCCCAAAATATGTGTCAAAATAAGATTTGTCACCAAAAAATCATTCCGCTAGCTGAAACACAGAAAGTTAAGGCCAAATTAAGACTTAAAATCACACCAGAGTGGATTCCCCAACAGCATACAAGGGTTAATAATAAACGTTTCTTCAACGTCAGATCAATTTTTGAATGCCAATATGACATTAATGATCAGTGTTGAGGAAAGTTACCTTTAAATATGTTACAATATTGTTACAATTGTAATTGTTACTTTTTAAGGAAAGTAATGTGCTACGTTACTTTTCCATCACTTTTTTCATCCTGCTTGGGCTTGCTTGTTAATAATGCTCGTAATAATATAAAAAATAATAATAATATAATTTGAAAAAATGTAAGGCCTGTTTACACTAATAATAAAATACGAAGTCAATAAACCTCAAGCTAAAGGAAATGTAAATTCACGTTTGTACAGTTGAGCTCAAACAAACTTTTCTTCATTGCATGAAATATAGGACGCATAAAAAGAAAGTTTGCAAATGAACATTTAGAGTTTGCATTTCACGTTTTTCTTCATGTAAAACGATGGTTCCCAAAGTGGGAGTCGCAGGACAATGGCAGGCGGTTGCTTGGTGATTTCCAAAAATCAAATTAATTTTATTAAACTATTAGAATTACCTTATTTTAGGGCTGGGCGATTAATTGAAAAGTAATTGAAATCGGCATTCAGAACCTATAATCGATCAAATTTTTCCAGGACAATTTTTTCAATTAATTTCCCGACCACTTCTGGAATCATGTGACCCCGCGATGTTAAGGCTGATTTAAACTTCTGCATCGAATGCACAAGTGCATGGTCGCATTCACGTGCACTTCTCAAAAAAATTCAACTATACGTCGCAGGTTTGCACTACATTGAAGATGATTGGAAGCTGCACCAGAGATGCCTTGAGACGATATATATATATATATATACCAGTACAATAAAATTATTATTTACATTAAAATAGTGGTTTACAGAAGATACAAGAAATGCACTGTTTAAAATATTGTTTACAGGATATACAGGAGTTGTTTTGTTTAGAAGTGATACTGTTTATTTTCTACTTTTAATATGAAAAACATTGAAAATTATAAATTTTGCTTCCAAAAGTTAATTATTTTCACGTTTTTATGAGAAAAAAAGTGACTGTTTAGGGCAATGTGTGTTTTAATTTTAGTTGTTCAACGTTAATGTCCAATAAATCTTCATGTATAGTAGATTGTGTGCGTTTCCGTCAATTATTTTAAAATCAAGTATTGCACCCTTCATTTAGAAATCTCTCACTTGTAATATATGAGCATATTTACTGTACAAAACTTATCAGTGAACTATGAGAGTTACAAAATAATATAATAAAATAATCGGTCATTAATCGTAATCGAGTTTAAATGCTCAATTAATCGAGATTTTGATTTTAGGCCAAAATGCCAAGCTCTATCATATTTTATCCATAGCCCAAAGAAGATAAAAATACATGAAAAAACAACATGCAAATAAAACGCCTATAACCTTTCCTTTTTGCGACCCCTGCGGTGATTAAATTATACTAAAGACACAGCACATTGATTTTATGGTTCTAGGTTAAACTTGCTGACACCTTTACTGCACTCACGTAAATTAAACATAAATTCAGGCCACAACTGGACATGGAGGATGGTCTCCGAGTGGCGTTCTTCAAATATAAATGATGAATAGAGGTCTATTGGTATCTGTATGTACACCGATGTGTAAGGTTTATATATTTATAAACACCTCAGCGGATATTGGGGGTCATGAATCACTGGCATTGTAATTTTGGGGGTCACAGGCTGAAAAATTTTGGAACCCCTGATGTGAGGGATACTGAATGTGTTTTTGTGCTAGTGAGATGAGCAAGTACATGTTTACATTTAAGCTAGAACTACAGTATCATGTGTACACATCGTACACAGCACATCTGCACCTACGACTTTATTTGTACGACTTTATTTCTCTCAACGTGGGGACGGGAACAAATGTCAGTGAACAAATGGAAAATTAAAAAGTAACTGCTATTTCTTTTAAGGAAGTAACTTCGATATTTTCATAAAAATGAAAGTCTTACTTTACTGATTACTTGGAAAAAGTAATCTGATTACATGTACCGACTATTATTGTAAGTATATGTTGTAGTATATGCAATATGTTGCATATTTTAATTAGTATTACTCCCATTTACATATTTAGTTTTCACAGAATTTGAAATTTTTTTTTTTTTGATGTGATGTAGGTATTGTTGAAAACTCCGAAGCGAAGGCCAGTCAGGAGACACTGGTATCTTCAAGCAGAATTCTTTATTGAGAACTTACTGGTTGTGCTGCAGTCATCAAAATTCTGACTAATGCCACATTACACTGGGTTTTTTTTAATATACATTTTAGGGGGGCAGTGTACTTAGAGGTGGAAACATATCTAAACAACCCATGTAAACAGGAATCAGACTGGTAACGGAATTTCCCCAGCCCTGATCTCATCAGCGTAACAGTGTCATTCAAATACACAGCTTCTAATACAATCAGCCTTACAGTAGTGCAAAGGCCTACATACTAGCGTTTACATTTATCTCGGGAGCCTTCCTGATGGTCAGGAAGTGCATAAAGACAAAAGGGGTAATGTCCCAAACACCTGGGCAGCCTGACTTGATCTTTCCTAGAATGCCATCATCTTAACCTCAAAATGTAAAACACAATACAGACTAGCAAAGATTAATAGAGATATAAATCCTACGTGTGACTGATGCAAGCAAGCTCCAGCAACCCTATACCACGTGTTTTGGTCATTTCTGAAATTATCTAAATACTGGGGTTGCATTATTGATACCTTTTCCAAAATACTTGGTAAAACTATTTCTCTGACAGCCATATTTGGCATTACTACTCAAGATTATAACTTAAGCAGATCCCAGTCTGATGCTTATTGCTTTTTGTTCTCTCTTAGCAAGGAGGTTTATTCATTCATTTTCTTTTCGGCTTAGTCCCTTTATTAATCCGAGGTCACCACAACGGAATGTTTTACCCAGCGGATGCCCTTCCAGCCGCAACCCATTTCTGGGAAACACCCATACACACTCAATTCACACAATTTAACCTTCCCAATTGACCTGTACCGCATGTCTTTGGACTGTGGGGGAAACCGGAGCACCCGGAGGAAACCCACGCAAACGCAGGGAGAACATGCAAACTCCACATAGAAACGCCATTTCGAGGCTCAAACCAGCAACCTTCTTGCTGTGAGTCAACAGCACTACCTACTGCGCCACTGCGTCACCCAGCAAGGAGGTTAATTCTGTAAATGGAAAGACATTTAAAGACTGAATTAAAGATGTTATGTTTAACATGTAATTAGAAGAACTTCATATAAGAGATTCTTTTTTACTTGGCAACCTTATCTAACTTTTGTGGAGAACACTCCTCTGAAAGAATTGTGCTGAATGTACATTGGTGTTTTGTTTTTTTTTTTCTTTAATTTTTTATGTTTTGTTTTGTTCTTTCTTTCTTTCTTTTTCTACTATGTTTGAAAATGTAGAAATAAAAAGGAGGGAAAAATGTAAAACCGCGTACAAACATTTCTATAAACTATTGCGTCTGGAACTGGATTTTAAAATCTTAATAGTTTCTTGTGTACATGTTCGTTAGACTTTCGTTTGATTCTAAAACAGTTCATTAAGGAGAATTATAGGATGCCTCTGCTTCTGAAGTTACTAGTTATTTGCTAACAGACAATAATGTGATTTGCGCAACACTTGGCGCCCTTTGTAATTACTTATTTTTTTAATGATTTTTATATTATGCTTTAATATGCATGTATATTTTAGATTTCATATTTCTTTTTGCGTGGTTTTAGATTTATGGACTGTAGTCAATCTACATTTAAATGAGTGCTTTTGATTTTCTCAGCCAAAGTTCATCACATTTGACAATGACACAAAATTAATTTGTAACATTACACATAACACTCTATATAGCTAGTACAGGTTTTATGTCTAGGTTTCGTGACTCCATCCGCATTGAGGAAATCATAGAGCCATATAAATTCTTTGGTGAGAACATGCTAGGAATTAAAATGTATTAACATTCTGTTTTCCTTAGGTTTGGTGCCGTAGCGTGTGGCATTGGACAAGAGCTCTACGTGTTTGGTGGTGTGAGGAACAGAGACGCCGACAATCCAGAGTCCAGTCAGATGACCATCTGCAAATCTGAGTTCTTCCATGATGAGCTCAAAAGGTGAGCTCTTTACAATACCATTCATAAACAGCAATACTGGAATGATGTGTATATGCTCACGGCAGGGTTTCTTCCCCTCAGGTGGGTACTGTTAGATGACCAAAACCTCTGCATACACACCACATCATCTTTCGTGTATGGAGCCGTGCCCATTGGTGCCAGTATATATGTGGTCGGAGAACTTGACACTGGTAAGTTGATAATCGCACTTTATCACAGTGGTTATAGAAATGGTTAGGAATGTCCAGATCAGCCCTGATCACGCGGTTTCAGAATCGGACTACATAGTTGTATGTGTATGTATATGTGTGTGTATATATATGTATATATATATATATATATATATATATATATATATATATATATATATATATATATATATATATATATATATATATATATATATATATATAGACAATAAATAATATTTTACTAGACGTTTTTCAAGACACTTCTATACAGCTTAAAGTGACATTTAAAGGCTTAACTAGGTAAATGAGATTAACTAGGCAGGTTAGGGTAATTAGGCAAGTTATTGTATAACGATGGTTTATTTTGTAGACTATTGAAAAAAAATATAGCTTAAAGGAGCTAATAATTTAGTCCTTAAAATGGTTTTTAGAAAATTAAAAGCTGCTTTTATTCTAGCAGAAATAAAGCAAATAAGACTTTTTTTTCCCGAAAGAAAAAATATTATTAGACATACTGTGAAAATTTCCTTTCTCTGTTAAACATAATTCGGGAAATATATTTATTCTAAGGGGGGCTAATGAGTTGAGGAGCTATTAGATTTTTTATATATTTACTGTTGCACTATGTCAACTCCAAAAGTTAAGAATTGGTGTAATTTATTACTTGATTGTTTAAGCCAGTGTTTCCCAACCCTGTTCCTGGAGGCACACCAACAGTACATATTTTGTATGCCTCCCTTATCTAACCCATTCGTGTCAGGTTGTGGAGTCTCTTCTAATGTTCTGATGAGTTGATTCAGGTGTGTTTGATAGGGAGAGGTTGAAAATGTGTACTGTTGGTGTGCCTTCAGGAACAGGGTTGGGAAACACTGGTTTAAGCTACCTCACAGAAGTGCTCTGTTTGTTAACAGAGTTGTTGAATGTTAAATAAAAAAATAAGGAACATCCTGGATCTGTTTCTTCAGTCTTTATTCTTTTTTAATGTATTATAGAAGTATCAGATCTGGTTTCAGTATCGGCAGATACTTAAAATCAAATGACTTGGACTCTGATTTGAGAGCAAAAAAAACCTGATCAGGACATCCCTAGAAATGATCGCAGCACCAAATATTTTGACCTTCTTTAAATTAAAAAAAGCTGACACAAAGCGTGTAACGTTTCGAGCGCACGGCTCTTCATCAGACAGTGTTCACCACAGTTAGTTTCTCCTTTTTGTACACTTCTGGATTACATGATCTCCTATTATCTCACAACAAGAAAAAACAAAAAAAAATACACATTTATAAATTATACAATTTAGATAGTATTAGTTGATTTGAAATTTGACATTTCAAACATTTCAAATTTCTCAAATGTGACCGATTAAAAACAGGTTGGCAAAAGCAAGATTAAAAAACTTGCTGGATTTGGACACCTCAATCATTTCAGAAGAGTAGGACTTTTTTATATACCTTGTTTCTTATTTCTTATTCTTATTTTATATCTCTAATAGAATTTTAATGTAAATAAGCGCAGCACGGGGAATTGTTGTGGGTTGGGAGGGTTACAAAAAAGTTTAAAACTAATTTGTTTCATGTCTGGTCTCTTTAATAAAAACAGTATGTGCATTATGATGGCTAATAAATAAATAATAAAAATAAAAATATATATATATATATATATATAATAAAGTTTTTTTTTAATTCATTATTAATATTATTATTAAGAGGTTTTGTAAATGAATATAAAAAAGAAAATATAAATATTAGTAAAAATATACTGTAATAATTGTGTCTCCATTCATATATTAAAACAAATTATTGTTTTGTATCAGTTATTATCAGAAGAATCAGAGCAATATTTATTTATTTTAAAATGTAGGCATTTAAATTCAGTCAAATTCATTCAATTTCCTTTTACATTTAAAACAACAAAAAATAAATAAATAAATAAATAAATGGCAACTTTTTTCCTCCATATCTAGGAATACTACAACATGAGGACTAAAATTACTGGTTAATCTTTCTGTAACAGTCTAAAACTAAAACAGATTTGCTCAAATAAACTCTTTTGCAATGCTGCCTACTTGTACAGTTTGAAAAACTTCAACGCAATGCAACAATGTGTTTTGCACCATGCACTGCATTCATATCATATTTCCATGTGTTTTGATTGTAGGCACCAGTTTCGACTATGTCCGTGAGTTTCGCAGGAGCACGGGCACCTGGCACCCCACCAGGCCCCTCATGCCCTCAGATCTGAGCAAGACGAGCTGTGCCGCCCTGCGCATCGCCAACTGTAAGCTGTTCCGCCTGCAGCTCCAGCAGGGACAGTTTCGCATTCGGGTTCCATCCACATAAACAACCACTGACTGTAACACTGCTGTCTGGAGGGGGACGCCAGGGATTGTGGGATTCCATTGGCTCCAACTGAGGTGTGGTTACAATGTGGGAAATCATCTTCTGTTTTTGTAAAGTGGCTTCCAGTCACAGGAAATTCTGTTACGTTAGAAGGGACCCGCTCGCTATTTTCATGCTTCATTTGAGTAGTATTAATTAGGTTGATGATGTGGCTAGTATCTTGATGCGAATACTTTTGATTTGAACATACAGTAGGTGAAAGAGGGCAAAAAATGACTGTTTTATACAATGGACGAGTCTTAAATGTAGGTTCAATATGATAGGGAACAATCAAGAATTAATCAGGGCTAGTGGTGTTTTAAGATCGAGCACAGTTAAGTTGCTAATATTATTACCAGTGTTAGTGTAGCTACTGAACAATCAAAGGGGAAATTATGTGTTAGATTATTTTAATGATTTATTATATTTTAGTATTGGGCCTTTCAGAGGGATTAATCGCTAATTAAAAAAGTTCCATTAAATATACACTAGCTGACAAAAGTCTTGTCATCGATCCCAGCTGTAAGAGCAACAAATAATAACTTGACTTCTTGATCATTTGGAAAAAGTGGCAGAAGATAGATTTTTCAGATAAATCATCTGTTGAACTGCATCCCAATCATCACAAATACTGCAGAAGACCTATCGGTACCTGCATGGACCCAAGATTCTCACAGAAATCAGTCAAGTTTGGTCAAGGAAAGATCATGGTTTGGGGTTACATTCAGTATGGAAGCGTGAGAGAGATCTGCAGAGTGGATGGCAAGATCAACAGCCTGAAGTATCAAGACATTTGCGCTGCCCATTACATTACAAACCACACGAGAGGGCAAATTCTTCAGCAGGATAGCACTCCTTCTCTTCTTCTCCTGCTTCAGCCTCTACATTGAAGTTTCTGAAAGCAAAGAAGGTCAAAGTGCTCCAGGACTGGCCAGCCCAGTCACCAGACATGAACATTATTGATAATGTCAAGGGTAAGATGAAGGAGGAGGCATTGAAAATGAATCCAAAGAATCTTGGAGAACTCTGGGAGTCCTGCAAGATCGCTTTCTTTGCCATTCCAGATTTTTTACTTTATTAGTAAGTTATTATAGTCATTGCAGAGATGTATAAATGCAGTCATCCATGCTCATGGGAGTCATACACAATATGAATAATTTTTTCACTGCACCATGACTTTATATTCTGTACTGTACATTATTTCTGTTAAGTGACAAGAGTTTTGTCAAAGCAAAGTCAGACCTTACTGTCCTAATTAAATAATTAAAAATCAAGCCATGATCATATTTTATATTGGGAAAGTAAGCGTAATTTAGAGGCCTTTGCCTTTCATATGAGCCACTTCTGATACCAAATGTTCAACTAGAAGTCAAGTTATTATTTGTTGTTCCTAAAACTTAAGACAAGACTTTTGTCAGGTAGTATATATATAATTTTTTACACATAAAATAAAACATAATATAGTCATGGAATTGTACATGTTTGCCTGATGCCTTTTTATATCCATTCTTATTAACGTTTCCATTATAAATTGTAATCTTAATTAACTTTATCATTTAAGCAAATCCTGCCTTACAACGTGCAAGTATCATTACTTTGTTTAAAAAGTCCCATATGTTTCATTTATGCAAAGAAAAACTGCTGTTCAAAGTCCAGCTATAGGATTATTTGTAATGAACATGAGTATTTTATTCCAAAGAGTGTTTATATGGTGAACATGATACAATTAAGCACTTTTAATGTTAAGTTAGTTAAAGAAATGTTAAGCATTCTAAAAGTTAGCCTTTAGTTAAATAGGAAAAAAACAATCATTGAAGCTTCAAGGGCAAGAATGTGACAAGTTTACATTTTTAACTATTCTGTAGGTGTTATATTATCAAACTGAAAGCAGGCAGTGGTGGATATTTGCATATTGGATGTGTCTGCCTGTCTGAACTGATTAAATTTTGCTGTTGGTCTTGTATCCAGGGACTCAAAACACCACAGCATGTCAGAAATAGCTGCAAGTTGCTGGTCTCACCCTTACGCGGCGAGATGTATTTTGTGAATGACCTCTGAACTGGCTTTCCTGTCAGTGTGGACGGTTTTGGCATCTGGTGACCCCATTTGTTCTGTGCATGATTCAGCTGCTGCTGTCTGTTCTAATTGAAGCGATGAACATTGCATATTCACCACCGTGGAAATGCACACCAATAGCAGGAAGAAATACACTACCCGGTCAAAGGTTTGGGATCAGTTTATATTGTTTAAAAGACACCTATTCTGCTCACCAAGGTTGCATTTATTTGGCCAAAAATACAATCAAAATTTTGAAATATTATTAGAAATAAAATATATATTGCATGTCGTTTAAAATAGTATATTTTCCCATGATTTAAAGCTGGGTTTTCAGAACTCTTACTCGTTTTAGAATCACGTGATCCTTTAAAAAAAAACTTTCAGATTTGATGATCTGCTGCTCAGTAATGATGATTATTATTATTATTATTATTATTATTATTATTATTACCAGTGGTGAAAACTGTTGGGCTGCTTCTTTTTTTTGTGGAAACTGTAACAATACTACATAAAAGTATGATTAAAAATATAACAAATTTAAATTGTTCAATAAATTAAAATAGAATTATTTCATAAATGAAAATAAAGACATTTATAAAGTTACAAAAATTAAGAAATTAAATAATTACGCTTATTTTAGCTTTCTTTTTCATTAAAAACATCCTAAAAAGTAGGGCCACAAGATTATTGGAATTATCAAAATATTGCAAACATGCTTATTGCAATATACTGTACATATCACAATAAATTAGTGATTTAATACAGGAGAATCTTTGTGTGCCATTGATATCCTAAAAAGTAGGGCAGTACAAAATGATTGAAACATTGCAAATGTGCTTATCGCAATAAATTATTGCAATAGTTTGCGATAAATTTGCAATTTAATACAAGAGTATTTTTGTGTGTCATTGATATCCTAAAAAGTAGGCATGCCTAATATATCGGAATTATTCAAATATCGCAAATGTGCTCATCTCGATATACTTATTGCAATGATTTGAGATAAATTGCTGATTTAATACTAGCGTATCTTTATTCTAAAAAGTATGGCGAAACAATATGACGAAGTATTGTAAATGTGCCTATCACTATATACATATCATAATGGTTTCCGATAAATTTGTTATTTAATACAAGTGTATCTTTGTGTGTAATTGATATCCTAAAAATTATGGTTGAACAATGTATCAAAACATCGCAAATGTACTTATTGTGATATACATATTGCTATATTTAGCGATTACATTTCTAATTTAATATAAGAGTATCTTTGTGTGTCATTGATATCCTAAAAAGTAGGGAAGAACAATATATCGAAATATCGCGTATGTGCTTATCACAATTATCACAATACTCTCGTGTTAAGTCTCTAATTTATCGCAAATCCATTGGTATCCTAAAAATTTGGGCTGCGAAATGATCGAAATATCATACATGTTCATATCGTGGTGGTTTGCAATTTTTAATTCGCTAAAACCAGGCAGAGTGAACATGCTGTTTTTTATTTATTTATTTTTGTCCAAAGCTCTGTAACAATTTTAGTATAGATGCTGAAATATGACCAAACCATGTTAAGAAAGCATTAAACCTTAAGAATTAAGAAGAAGAATTAAGAGATATTTATTTTATTTATTTTTGTTTGTATACATAAAGTGCCTGATCTGTTTTATCTTCTATAAGATTGTAGTTATGCTTTCTTTTCCTTGAAATAATATGAAATGTATGTTGGTTATGACATTCTTTAAAATAATAATAATAATTCCTTACATTTATATAACGCTTTTCTGGACACCCAAAGTGCTTTACACATTTTTGGGAGGAATCTCCTCATCGAAAGACGGCTCTCGCTGAGCAGTATAGAGTCTCCTTCACTATAGTGGGGCGTTAGGACCCACAAAGACCACAGGTTGAGGGCCCCCTGCTGGTCTAACTAACACCACCTCTGGCAGAAACCTAGCTTTCCCATATGGTCTCCCATCCAGGTACTGACCGGGAGCAGCCCTGCTTGGCTTCAGTGGGCAACCATGTGAAAATTGCAGAGAGCTAGCTGCCGGCTAAAAATATCATATCGCATTCGCTATATTTAGCATCCTAAACCATATCGCATTTTTCTTCAAAATCGTACAGTCCTACTAAAAAGTCAAATAAATCACGATATACGCAAAACTATAAAGCAGAAGAAAAACTCAACATTGATAATTATAAGAATCACTATTAACGACTGAGTACCAATAATAATTGATCACAGTAGAACAGCAGATCGGCATAATCAACTACTGAAGAATCATGTGACACTGAAGACCGAAGTAAATTTAGTTTTGAATTACAGAAATAAATGACAAAGTATTTTAACAATATTTCACAATGTTTTACTGTAGTTTTATTATAATAAATCCAGCCACGGTGAGCAGGTTTCATTTTTAAAACATCCCAGATTATCCCAGATTTTTTGACACTACTAGTGTACATTAATGTATTAATATACACACTTGGCGACACTAACATTTCTCAAAATTGAATTGAATGTACACAAAACAAAATTTACAGGTCCACAATGTTTGCAGTGTCTGCACCAAAGCACTGGTCACTATTGAATAGGTTCACTTATCAGCAAACGTTTGTGTTGTTAAAAAAAATGCTGTTGTTATTGACATCTAATGTAAAATTGATATGAAGTGCTGTCCAACTATGCATGATGATATGTGATGTGTTTTTCTTGCCAAGACTTCACACACTATACGTGCTCATGAAAATGGTCAACACACTCGCTTGACTGTAAACATTGTCATGACTCCATTTGCACAAACACTAAAACACTTGGTGTCTGCCAGAACATTGAGATGAAATAAATGTAGCACATAATGTTTATGTTATGCAAGGTGATGTTCTGGTATAAAAGGGAGATTTTTTTTTTCTTCACTGTGGATTCTCATTCCATTTTTGTGATGTTTCTTTTTTGTTTCTGAGTTTGCCTCTGAGGTGCAGTAATGTTGAATTCTGCCTTGTAATAAAATCTCATTCAGAAAGAAATTAAAACTAGCTTATGTTGTTGTTTTTGATGAAAGCAAAACCAAAAATGTGACATTTCTTCTCTTTTTTTGAGGGGGGAAATCACATTGTTTAATAATATAAATCTAAAGATTTCACAACTGAATCATTTTAAAATAATCGACAAAATTAAAATTAAAAACAGTAAAATTAAAAGCATAAAGATTATAATATAATTTTACAAAAGAAATTTTTAAATTTAATTGTAAATCATTTACACTATATTACATGGCAAAATAATGATATAATAATTATTAGTGGATCATTAAAATTAATAAAAAATCTTAATTAATTTAAATAAAAAAAAATGTTTATAAAAAATTATAAATAATAAAAAAATCTTAATTTGTATTACAATGAAAATAACCAGTAATGTCCAGTCAACTTCAACAAAATTATATTTTAATTTATTTTTAATAAGAACATGATTATTACATTGTTACAACAATAATATTGATGATTTTTTACTACCCATAAACTTGAAGTTATTTTCTATAATTATTTGAATCTGAAAAAAATATTTCCAGTATGTTTGTACCATTGTTCATTTGTGTTAATTATTTATTTTTTACAATTATTTTATATTATGTGTCAATTATTTCAATCAAATATAGAATTATAATTTTGTGCTTATTTATTCATTTCACAATTATTTTTAGAATTTTCTTTAATAATAAATATAAAATTATAATTGTCTGTGCTGATTACTTATTTTTTTCAAATTTTCATAATAATAAGTATAAATATAAAATTATAATTGTGTGTGCTGATTATTTTTTTACAATTATTTTTAGAATTTTCTATAATAATAATAAACAATTATAATTGTGTGTGCTGATTTATTTGTTACAATTATATTTAGAATTTTCTTTAATAATAAATTTGTATTTGGGTGTGCAATTTATTCATTTACTTTTTAAAAAATGTTCATAATAATAAGTATGTAATTATAATTGTGTGAGTGCTGATTAATTTTTTACAATTATTTTTTTAATTTTCATAATAATAAGTATATAATTATAATTGTGTGAGTGCTAATTATTTATTTACAATTTTTTTTAGAATTTTCATAATAATAAGTATATTATTATATTTGTGTGAGTGCTAATTATTTATTTACAATTTTTTTATAATAATAAATATATAATTAATTGTGTGAGTGCTGATTAATTTTACAATTATTTTTAGATTTTCTTTTTTTTTTTCCTTTTTAAAATATGAGAACCCTATCACTTATTTTATTATTTTTTTAAATATTAAAGTATACAGTATATACATTTTTGTTGTTCTGCAATGATGCAATATCAAATGTAATACCTTACACACCAAAACTGTTTATGGATTAATACAATTATTCAAATTTGATGTTATTTTCATTTAAAATATAGAAGTTGAAATTTGGTGTATTGTATTACACTTAAAATAGTAGTAAAAAAAGTAACCATCTGGGTTTTGAAAGCTAATGTGCTAATTTGTCATTGCAATAATGTCAAAATAAATACAAATTATGTTAAAATAATGTATAAAGAATAAGTGTTTTATCATTTCAAAAAGTGTGCTTCTGCTTTTACATTTTAATCCATATCCACTACAGTAACTTTAAAATCATTCAGATGAAAAAAAGTGTTGTGAACTTTTAAGACTTAAAAAAATTAAGATCATAATCAATATCAATTATATTACAGAATAAACGTTTCTTCGCCCAATAAAGGGTTAATATCGATTCCTCTCCATTACAAGGATTAAATACTTGCAAGTTTACATTCCACACAGGTAAAGACAGGATCTGACTGTCAGTATCTGAGTCAGAACTACATCCGTTTACTCACTAGTTGTAATGCCATCTCACAAACCTGACACATAATAGAAAATTTAATCTATCGTAAGCACGTCTTGGTTATTGCATAACTCAGGCATGTTAGCAGAGTGTAGATTTTTTTTTTGTGTGTGTGGTGTCATCATAAATTGTGTCTTATGAGTGTGGAAGACAAGCATGGGATTAACAGCATTACTAAAGATAAAGAGGATGGGGTAAATTCACTCAAACTGAGCCGCTCACATGACAGGACTTAAATTTAACCAGAGGTCTTGTGACTTGGGACATTGATGGGTCGCTATTGCTGGTCATAGGGGTTTACTGAGATCTGCTGGTGTTGTGAACGTCTCGCTCATGACTGCAGATTATACCTGCATGACCAGCAGCAGGTGTCCATTTTCAGACAAAACAACACTAAATATGTCAGTAATATTTTCATAGCTTAATCTGATTCTTTTGTTGTTGTTTTGATTTCGCTTGATATTTCTATTTTATTATTATTTGTCTTGTTAAATTGTGGTTAAATTATTAAATTGTATTTTTAAACTGTAACTGTTATTATTAATAGTATTTTAATTTAAAAAAAAAGATTTTATGATGAAATTAAATCATGAAACCCGTGTAATTTAATATTCCTATTTTTACATTTAACTTTCTAAAACTTTACAAAGTCCTCTTTATTTATCTTTGTTATTGTTTTTTTTTTTTACAAATATTCAACTTAAGTCCATTGTACACTTAAAAAAAAAAAAAAAAAAAAAAAAAAAGGAAAACACTTTAACTTGTTCAACTTTTAAAAGTTACCTATTTTACTATATATTACTTATATTACTATTAAAATAGTAATTATTGTAAATGTAACAAGTCGAAGTAACTGGTAAAAATAGTTGATCGTGTTTTTTTTTATCATTTTGAGTAACTGATTTCATTTGCATGCATATGTGCGTCACGCTGGTAGACAAGAGAGACAGAGGGGGTTCTCTTTTCTCAAGTTTTATTCAAAACAAAGTCACCAATCACAAAGGGAATTCCACAGGTTGACATATGTGCTGTTGTGATCTTCATACACAGCAATATGAGTGTCAACAGTTGTAGCATTCGATCTCACTAGAAATTTGCTCTCGGTAGACACAGCAGGTGAGTATACCGACACACTGTTCATCTATAGGTAGTGGATCTACTGGTGAACACAACACAAGTGTAAGCATTCAATCTCACTAGATGTTCGCTCTTAGATAAGATACGAATAAGCACTTCCCTTGATCAGTATGAAAGACTCGTAGACTCATAAGGGGCATCCATGGAAGGAGCGAAGACAAAGGAGCAAAGGTGAAGAGAACCATCTGACTTCAATACCGGCCGAAGAGTTAACGGAGAAGGTGGGTCTTTGTAGTGTCCTCGGGTGATGGGGAACAGGTGCAAGTCATTAGAAGTCTGGTGAAGGTTCATGGGATTGGATGGAGGTGGTTTGTGAGGGAGAACGTTGATTGGGTGAACAGGAACGAGCCGGGGATGTGACAATGTGTGTGTATTTATATATACATAATAAATATACACAGCCCACACACACACATATATTGTCAAAAAAGCCTTCATTCATTCATTTTCTTTTCAGCTTAGTCCCTTTATTAATCTGGGGTCGACAGCGGAATGAAACGCCAACTTATCCAGCACTTGTCTTTGGACTTGTGGGGGAAACCGGAGGAAACCCACACCAACACGGGGAGAACATACAAACTTCACACAGAAACGCCAACTAACCCAGCCAAGGCTCGAACCAGCGACCATCTTGCTGTGAGGCGATCGTGCTACCCACTGCACCACCGTGCAGCCAACTTTTATTTTGGATGTGATTAATCATGACAAATTTTTGCCCAGCACTAATTAATAATTATATATTTAACTATAATAATAATAATACAAGCCCGTAGCCAACCTGGTGAAATGGGTGGTTAATTTTTTTTTTTTTTTTACTTTTTGCAGTTATTTGCCTTATTTTCTATTTAATTATGAGGTTTAAATTCTGCATTTTTTACCTGGATTAGCTTGTCGAGTGGTCATCATAACCACACTTTTTGAGGTACAAAAAACACTTTCTACATATGAAAAAAAAATACTTATTTTAAAAATACTAATTTATTACACAATATACCACTAAAAAAAAGAGTCTGTTAAAGTTTTAAATTAAAAAAATAATGTATATATAAATATATATACAATTGCATATAATATATATATATATATATATATATATATATATATATATATATATATATATATATATATATATATATATATATATATATATATATATATATATATAAGCGCAAGAAAAATATGCTTGATGTTAATTTAAAAAATGCTATCATACAGAAGTCTTAAGGATCTTAAAAAAGACTTTGAATGAGAAAAAAAGTTACAGACCTTTTACAGACCACTCAATAAATAAACTATGTATACTGACTGACTAAAAAACCTTCCATATGAAAGGGTTTTCCTGTAAAAGCCTCACCATAAAAAACCCAAACAACCAAAGACAGCTGTTTCACTTTCAACTTAAGTTTACAGCATGTGACTCTATTTACAGTTTGTGACTAACGGTTGCATTCAGTATATGCTCCACGTAAGCTGAGTTTTGAAACTCGTTGGTCAGACTGAGTAACGCAAGTATGACAGACGGGGAAAAAATACGTTTTATGATTACAAAACTTCAAAACGTCTAACATCAATCCCATATTCACTCGCTCAGAACGTAAACAATCGACTTCCTCCTTTCCGTTTGATTTGTGAATGACTTTGTATGATCCGTTTGAGGCCTGATTCACTTCCTCAGTCTAACTGGTCAGGAGGTTTGCAGATCACTGCGTTGAGGAGGTTGTCAAGTGATACAATTAGCTTTGTACTCACCATTTCGGTTGCTTACACAGCACAATGTTACCACGGTATTCCCTGCAGGGTTGTGTGATGCCTTCATCTCAGCAACCAATGCGTGGAAGACGTCGTCAGCGAAAAAAGGCAGGCCAGTGTGAATGTTTATCCATCTCTCCTGGGGTTAATCAGGCTGGTATCAGTCCTTGCGGTGGTGATCTCATTGTCTGTACTGACTCCTGCATTAACGTTTCATCTATCAGCAGAAAACGCAGGGGAAGATATGGCAGTCTCGACGTTTACAAGTATGTCGTGACTAATGAAAGGTGTTTATGGTCATTTATCACATGTGAGGTCTTGAAGGGGTTTATTGTGTGATAAAAACTGGTTATTGTACATCATTACCCTGTTTTTTTACCATAGTTTTACTACGAATAAATACTAGAAGTAATTATAACTACATACCCAGGTGAAATGTTTGGTTAATACAGAGTGAAACAAATTCTTGCCGTCTAAAATTTTTTAGTTGAATCAAATAAACTTGTCTAGTCATCTCAATTTACAATCAATCAAACTGACAAAAAATATTACATTAAACTTTTTATAACTTAAAGAACTTAGTTGTAACCTAGTTAACAATAAAATAAGTTAAAGCAACATCTAAATATTTGTTGTCTTGACTTTTTGTCATTAAATCTTTTTACAGTGTACCTATGGTAGCAGATAAACTACACTGTATAAAATTAAATGACAAAAAGTCAAGACAACAAATATTTTCATGTTGCTCTAACTTATTAAATTAAGTTAATCAGATTTGAACTGATTGTTTTACGTTATACAAAGTTTAACTTAACATTTTTAGTTTTATTGATGCAAGTTGAGCTGACTAGAAAAGTTAATTTGATTCAACTAAAAAATTTAAGGCAACAAGATTTTTTTAGTGTAGTAATATAATCAAATGGCCCAATACTGTGGTTTTCTACAAAAAACAGGATGTATTATGCTACAATACACTAGTTTACTGTAGTAAAAACTAAAGTATACTACAATATTTATTAGTTTTCAGTTCAGAATGCTACAGTATGCCGCAGCAGTCATTAAAGAGTTGAACATACTATAATATATACACTTTACTATATTATTATTTTATAATAAATTTTTACAGGTTTTCACCTTTATTGACAGGACCTTGAGCTGGGAATCGAACTCGGGTCACTGCAAGCACATGGGTGCTATGTGTTAATGCACTCACCACTGCGCTATTGGCACCAACTATAGTATTTACTAATGTAATTTGTCACATGGGTGACCATGGTTTTGTTAGATTATTCTTAACCAGCGTGTCAAAAAAAACACAGTTACCCATAAGTAAATAATTTTAATCCGATGAACACACACAAAAAAAGCGCAACAACTATGAGAAAATATTCAAAGATTTAGACAAATCAGTTTCTAGCTAAATGTTTCAATCTGAAACCAAGTAGTTTAAACAGGACATTAAATATGTAATGAATCAGCTAATACAATTAACTCTTACCAGTATTAACAATGGTTAGTAAATGTGTAGTAATCATTTATTTTTGGTGCATTACATTTATACGACCACAGTTTTACTACAAATATAATTAAAGTATATGGTGTAATAAAGCGTTGGTGAATTGTGGCTACCATGATTGAACTAAACAAACTATGTTTTTGGGTTGATTTACATGATTCATTTTTGTAAGCAACAGAATGTTTTTAAAAAAGACATAGACATTCTAATTCTACTGGGCAAGTCATATTTCCAGATTTTTTGCTTATTTGTATGGCTAATATTTTACAAATTTATTTCATAAGACTAGGATGTTAATAATTACACAAGGCAAGTAAATGGTAGGCAACTGCCATAGTTTACATTCAAACTGGCAAAATGTGAGGAAAAAAATGTATTCATATATTACTTGATTCATATGCAACATAGGCTCATTCTGAAAGCGTAGCCCTATATACATTTCTAGATATCGCGAATTATGTAGCCTGAGCTACATATGGCTGCATTTCATTTTAAACATGCATTTTAAAACAAACACCATGGGGCGGTATGATGGTGTTCCTTTTCTCACTTACCAGCTGGCCGGGTACCTCCGTATTGATGGCTTTTCTGCGGTATCCAGTTTGTCCGGTGGCTCGACACATACGTTGGCAGACTTGAGATGCAGAGCGGAGTTGACTGCGACAATGGGGTTCAAGTCCAGTGAAAAGCAGTTCCAGAAAGCAGGTAAGACAAAGGCTGTTAAAGTAAAAGTAAATAACAGAATGAGAATGTGGTAAAATCTGAAAATGTGGAAAAAGATCTGGGGGGTTTTTCTTTTTCTGGATTGCTTTTTAAAACACTGTCGGTTGGGTTTAAGAAAGGATGTGGGCGGGTCAATTGGTGCTTTTTAAAACACTATTGTTTCTGATTAGGGAAGGGTGTGGGTGGGGGGAATCGGTCAGTTGGTCAGTCAGTCAGACAGACAGCAGTGGCCTCTGGTGGAATTACATGAGAAAAATGTAACAGCAGACAGGAATGGCACTTGCAAGAGAAATTTGAGATCTTAAAAAGCATACACAGCGGCCTTTGGTGAATTCGTGAAAACAAAAACTGCAAAAAAACTTAGCTCCTGGACATATTTGGCGCTCTACAGAAATGTATATAGGGCTACGTAATCAGAATGAGTCTAGATTGTTCATATACTATTGGTTGAATAATGTTTTTGCTGTAAAACAATTGTCATTAAATTGTTTTGACACTTTCATTTTAGCTCTCTTAATGCTGGAGTTTCTGTTAACAGTAAACCCAGCCTTCCTTAATTTGATTGGCCATCTCAATCATTTTGAAGCAAATCTTTAAAAAATCTGTCAAAACAGTAACAAATAAACATTTTAGTAAAGGGGTTATTATATTATTATTATATTATATTATTATTATATTATTATATGGTATTATATGCGTATTATATATGATATGTTTCTTTAAGTTGGCTTAAAATGTTTATATAATAATATTTCCACATAATAATAATAATATAGCTAAAGAGGATGCAGGCTATTATTCACAATACACAGCACAGCCTCTCATACCTTATTGCTTGCAAAAACCTTGTGCACGGTGTCATTTACTCACCCTCATGTCAAACCAGTTTGACATGCTTTCTTCCATAGAAGGTAAACTTCTAAAGAATATGGCCTGCCCACTTTTTGACTATAATGAACGTGTGAAATTTTACTATATGGAAAAGAGTAACTTACATAACAATGTTATATAGTGGCTTGAACTGACTAGCATGAATGACACAGTCAAAACAAATTTGAGCCCATAAACATCATAATTTGATAGAAAATATAATTTCAGTAATGTATGTTATGAAAAATATTGTAATTTGAGGGGATTTCATGTCAAATAAATAAGAAAAACAAACACATTTTTTGTTTCAGTTAATAAAGTACTTAAATTAAATATAAGTTAAGTAAAAGTAATCAAGTTTTGTAGCATCCCAATGAAGCTAATAAGAAAAAATTTTAATTTCATACTGAATCTTTGTGTCTGAAATCACCAAACAATCCAGAAGAGTAAGTAAAACAAAGTGGTTCTGCTGGTGCATTATAATCTATGACACAACAACAGAGCAGATAAGAATCTCACTTCCCTTTAACTTGCTGATACAACAGACCATTTCATAAGTCATTTTGCATCTGCGCACTGGTGCGATTCAAAGGAGGATTTTACCACTTAAATTTGGACAAGTATGAACAAACACTATCTCTGTTGGTTTTTTGGTCATCTGCAATGCACTTCCATGGCTCATTCTGATAAAATATGTAGTCACTAATGCATAAGTACAATAACAATGTTGTAAGAGGCGGGGGAGAGTTCATTTTTGTGACTGAGTCTTTGTTTAGAGTGTGGGTGGCCCCGCTTGCTTCGGCTTCCAAACCTTGTGCACTTTACAGTATAATGCAGAAAGAGAGCAAGCGGTCAGAAGAAGTATCCCAGTTGAATAAATATCCAACTCGATTGTCCAAATGTGGGCCTATTTATTTTCAGACTTTGCTGTTTAAGCCAAACAAAAGTTGGAAGGAGGGCTGTGAATTGCAACACAATGAAGGGATTTTTAAACTTATGACATGTTTTGGGAACATTTGGTCATCACAATGTAGGAATGTTCACACATTCACACACGCCATCTTTTGTTACATGTTTCACAATTTTTGTAAAATATATATAGGATATACCCGTCAATCTACGTTCCTACTCTCACCTATGGTCATGAGCTTTGGGTCATGACTGAAAGGACAAGATCTCGAATACAAGCGGCTAAAATTAGTTTCCTTCGCAGGGTGGCAGGGTGCACCCTTATAGACAGGGTGGGAGCTCTGTTACCCCAGAGGAGCTCGAAGTAGAGCCGCTGCTCCTCCACATCGAGAGAAGTTAGCTGAGGTGGCTCGGGCATCTGATTCGGATGCTTCCAGGACGCGCCTACCTATGGAGGTGTTCCAGGCATGTCCCAGGACAGGATTATGTCTCTTGGCTTGCCTGAACACCTTCGGAATTCCCCAGAGGAGCTGAAGGAAGTGTCTGGGAAGAGGGAAGTCTGGGGTTCTCTTTCAAGACTGCTGCCCCCGCGACCTGGCCCTGGATAAGTGGGTGAAAAAATTTTTTTAAAAAATTAAAAAAAAAATAATAATAATAAATAAATATATATATATATATATATATATATATATATATATATATATATATATATATATATATATATATATATATATATATAACCGGCCACTTTATTAGGTACACCTGTCTAACTGCTCGTAACGCAAATTTCTAATCAGCCAATCACATGGCAGGACGATCTGCTGCAGTTCAAACCGAGCATCAGAATGGGGAAGAAAGGTGATTTAAGTGACTTTGAATGTGACATGGTTAATGGTGTCAGACAGACTGGTCTGAGTATTTCAGAAAATGCTGATCTACTTGGATTTTCACGCACAACCATCTCTAGGGTTTACAGAGAACGGTCTGAAAAATATCCGGTGAACGGCAGTTCTATGGATGCAAATCTTTTGTTGATGCCAACAGTAACTCAAATAACCACTCGTTACAACCGAGGTATGCAGAAGAGCATTGCTGAATGCACAACACGTCCAACCTTGACGCACAGGCTCACCA
Organism: Danio aesculapii; assembly: GCF_903798145.1. Taxonomy (NCBI): domain Eukaryota; kingdom Metazoa; phylum Chordata; class Actinopteri; order Cypriniformes; family Danionidae; genus Danio; species Danio aesculapii. Next base: position 39,936,442 of record NC_079452.1, on the reverse strand, counting down.
AAATTGCAAAAATGTTGTATGGTCTGATGAATCTCAATTTCTGCTGCAACATTTGAATGGTGGGGTCAGAATTTAGCGTCAACAACATGAAAACATGGATCCATCAGGTTGGAGGTTGTGGAGTAATGGTTTGGAGGATATTTTCTTGGCATACTTTTGGCCCATTAGTACCAATTGAGCATCGTGTCAACACCACAGCCTACCTGAGACCACAGTGTACCAGCTTCTGATGGCTACTTCCAGCAGGATAATGTGCCATGTCATAAAGCGCGAATCATCTCAGACTGGTTTCTTGTACATGGCAGAGTTCACTGTACTCAAATGGCCTCCAGTCACCAGATCTCAATCCAACAGAGCACCTTTGGGATGTGATGGAATGGGAGATTGGCATCATGGATGTGCAGCCGACAAATCTGCAGCAACTGTGTGATTCTATCATGTCAATATTTTTAGTACCTTGTTGAATCTATGCCACGAAGGACTAAGGAAGTTCTGAAGACAAAAGGGTGTTCAACCCGGTATTAGTAAGGTGTACCTAATAAAGTGGCCGGTGAGTGTATTTATATTATTTATATAACTTTAATCCAAGAAACAAAAACTATTTTGTCTTGGATCACTATAAACAGCTGGTTCAGTTTAAGGGCAACTTACCCTAGAAAAGACATGCGTTTTTATGATCATTGTTTGTGGAACATTATAATCTGATTGTGATCAGTTGAAAAGAACAACTATCTCTGTTTTAACTTATATATATTTATATATATATTTAATATGATTTTTTATTATAGAAACATAAGCAAAAAATAGTTAGACTACATATTTTACCATCCCCCAAATAATATTTTTTTTATTCATCTGGTTATATATTACGAAAGCTTGTGAACCACAGGACAGATGGCTCATCTTCAGCAACAAAGAAGCCTTACAGAATGAATGTGTACAGAAAATGACAGTATGACATAAACGCTTGGGTCCATATGGCAAGCCTCTTTAATATTGATTCTTACAAATTATTTTTTTAATTACTAATAATTAGGCTTCCCAAAAGTATGAAAGTTCAGAAAAAATAAAAAGGCATTTGTGTGATATAACTCAGAATTATGAGAAACAATGATAAATTGTGGGAAATCCTATGAATTTGCAACCACAAAATAAATCTGTACATTTTGACATGCAGATGCAAGCTTTAATTTGCAATTCCAAGTTTACCTATAGCATATCTGAGATTATATGTTGCAAATTGGAACCATTATCTAACAATTCTCCAAACTGATGGACAAAAAAAAAAAAAAAAAAAGAGTCACAGATAAATATTGCATTTCTCTTTTTGAGTTTTGATTTGGTTGGCAGAAGTTGGTTTCCTACTTGTATGTTAGTTTTATTTTTTTTACAAATAACCCTTATCCTACATAAATCTATTTGATAATACTCTTTATATCTTGTACATATCTGCTATATACAAATTAATATTTATATGTCTAGAAATTCAAACATTTTCACTATTTTAACAGTCACTACTGTGATAATTAATTCACATTAAGAAAATAATATAGACTGAGTATTTTTCACTTTATTAATTATTATTTAAAATGATGTGTTTGACTGTGTATGCGCTAATGTATCCTAAAAATTTCTAGGCAAATAATTTGGCTTTAAGTATGCCTGGCATGCAGTGAAGTAGATAGTATTAACCAGATACTAACCCAGGGGTGGGCAAACTCGGTCCTGGAGGGCCGGTGTCCTGCACAGTTTAGCTCCAACTCTAATCAAACACACCTGCTTATAGATAATTAGTGATCTTGACGACACTGATTAGCATGTTCAGGTGTGTTTGATTATAGTTGAAGCTAAACTATGCAGGACACCGGCCCTCCAGGACCGAGTTTGCCCACCCCTGCCTTACACCTTAACCCAGGGATGGGCAAACTCGATCCTGGAAGGCCGGAGTCCCTGCATAGTTTTGCTCCAACCCTAATCAAACACACCTGCTTGTAGCTTTCTAGTGATCTTAAAGACACTAATTAGGGTGTTCAGGTGTGTTTGATTAGTGTTGGAGCAAAACTCTGCAGGGACACCGGCCCTCGAGGATCAAGTTTGCCCATGCCTGTACTAACCAGTATTTCATTGCTCGTAGGCCAATATAGTGTCTTAAAACAATAACATCAGGATTCATACGGTCATGGAAAACCTGAAAAAGTCATGGAATTTCCAGGCCTGGAAAAGTTTGGGGAAAACTGAAAAAACGCACAAAGTTTTGGAAAAGTCATGGAAATTAGTTTAACAAATATCTACTTGAATATAAGTTAGTTGTCTTTACCTATTTTCTGTCCTTTTCTGCCAAAAACATGCTCTCACATAGGGCTGCAAGATATTGGAAAAATCTGACATTGCGAAATTTTGTTTTGCTGCAGTATATATATATTGCGATATGAATATAATAATCACTAGATGATTTAACAAGCTCTACTTGGGAAGATTTCATTCATATAGATCAAGTGGGATAATTAAATCTTTTTCTTTGCAATGCATCGGCATAAAATATAATAAATTACAAGCATATATAAACAGAGCAAAAATAAACAGTGCTTTATGGTTTTTTAAGGAGTGTACACATATAATACAATAAAACAAAAAACATGATCATCATTGTAAAGTACCTAAAAAAATTATAATTTTTTAATCTTTGATAAACAGTCTATCTTTTGTGATGTGGCTAATGCGGATACACATATTGCGATGCTCAAACGATATATTGTTCAGCCCTACTCTCACATTATTCATGCTGTGTAAGCATTACCTAAATACATTTTACATAGATATAAAATATATTTAAACTAAATATATTGTTGAGTGTTTTATGATATGCTGTAATACATTTGAACGTGCATTGCTTTTCTTATTATTTACCACATATAAGTAGACATGAAAAATTAGGTCATGAAAATTTATTTGAAAAGGCATGGAATTTAAGTAGTAAAAATGTGTAAGAACCCTGTTACATGCAACATAAAAATAGATACAACTTAGTTTAAGACACACAGTGTAGTAAGGCTTGCCATATGCCCTCTTTCTTTTCTCCATTTTGCGCGAGAGGGGAAGTGCGCGCTCCCTATCAAACAGCAACGCGCATCCGTTCGCCTCCCCATTGACGTCACTCCGGTATCACATGAACGAGCCGGGACCAATCCACACACAGCCCTATCGAAGCACTCGGTTCCTCCACCGAGATAGGGAGGAAAAAAAGACAGAAAAGGGAACCATGACTCCGAGCATCTGAAGAACAAATAAAATACGGAGAATTAAACGCGGTGTGGATCTTGTACCCGGTTGTTGTTTCGTATTCGCAGCAGGAAGACTGGAATAATATGCTGTGGAGAGAGGCGGAATGGAGACGGCAATGGCCCGAACATATTGAATAGCTCGCGACGCTCAAAGGAAAGACATTATAGGCTACTTCATCGAGCCTTCTTCATCTTGACGGGTTTATTTAATGGCTTCAGCCCTCGCCGCCGCCGACGCTTGGTCTTTTCCGCACCACTGCTGAGGTCGTGTGAGCCTCTATATGCCAAACACTGGAACGACCATTATTTGGCCTCGAAATCAAAAGACAGCCACCTGATCTGATCCAAAGCCGTCAACTTTCGCTGAGAGGAATCATGGATTTTAACGGGAGCGGTGGAGGAAACGAGCTGCACAACAATCAGTTTTATCCGTCCGAAGAAAGCAAGCCGCTGCTGGGGGAAATGTCCGCGCAGCAGCCGCCGCCACCGCCGCTGGAGGGGAATAATAATCACAAAGCGGGGCCCTGCAGCAAGAGGAGCCTTTTACATAGCAGCAGTGGCATGAGATACAAACTGCTCCAGGAGGGCGACATCCAGGTGTGCGTGGTCAAACACCCGCGGACCTTCCTCAGTAAGATCCTCACCTCCAAATTTTTACGGAGGTGGGAGCCGCACCACCTCACCTTGACGGACAGCAGCCTGGTGTCTGCCACGGTAAGAGCCGCGCTGCAGGGGTCGCTTTGACTTTTGCCTGTTCAATGGCCCTGTTTGAAACTGTTAATCATATTGTGTAGGTTAGCTAGATTTTCTGGCTACTATGTAGGTTATAGGTAATATAACGAGAGCAATACATGTATAACTAATGCCATGAAATTTCTGACGTGAGCAGTAAAAATAAAGACTTAACGTTACTATATTATCAGTACTAGTGTAAGTTAGCATACCAAGCGTACATTAAAATTAAACAGTCTGATAAAATGGATTAATATTGATTTCTTTTTTCTAATGTACATTTTAGATATGGAAAGTGTCTTTTTTTTTTAAGTTTTTGCCTTCATATATTTTTACAAATGAATGACATTTATCCGGAACCGATGTGACATTTACAAAGAATTTGCCCCACTATCTTGCAGACAGCATCCCGAAAATAGTATAGGTTTTAAAACATCTAGGTTATTTAGGTGAAAATGAAACTTCCACTCGATTTAATCAAACGTATGTCCTCAGAAATGTACCTTATTCAGCGGATGTGTTTCGAAATGGGGATGGAAACACGCCGTGACGTCATAATAACAACAACTTTACAGCTTCCTCGTCGTTGTTTCCCATTTTCCGGGTTTACACGTTACGATCTATCGTTTAATAAACTCACAGCACATTTCAGTTATTATTTCATTTCCATTCTCAGTGAAAAAAGAGTATTTTAGGTGTAAATAAATTAGATTAGTTAAAAGATAATATATCCATACAATTCGTTTGATAAAAGTCTATCTATCCATCTGCTTACATACATACACATGGTCCAGCAAAAATGATTTCACCCCTCGTTGATCCCTATTTTAAATGTATATTTTCTATAGGATGCTATTCAATAATATATGCATATACATTCAATTTGACAATTTTCCAAAGCCAAAACTAACAAAGTAACTTAAAAATCACTTTAAAAAAAAGTACACTAATATGATGAGGGAGAAATATTAAACCAAAAAAAAAAATGTAATCAAAAAATACAAAATTTCCCTGAAAATTGGTATTTTGTAAAAAAAAAATGCAATACCTCATTTGAATTTTTTTTAAAAATTCTATTCCTAAAAATATTTAGTGACCAGCAAGTCAAATTTATATTAATATAACATTTAATTAATATAATGTTTAATAAAATTGTTTTGTTTAAATGCTGTAAAATGTATATATTTACTGAGAAATAGATTAAAATATTCATTTTTAAAGGGTGCACTCATTTATGCATCTATCTATCTATCTATCTATCTATCTATCTATCTATCTATCTATCTATCTATCTATCTATCTATCTATCTATCTATCTATCTATCTATCTATCTATCTATCTATCTGCTTGCATACATACACAGGGTCCACCATAAATGAGTAGACCCCTCGCTGATCTCTCTTTTAAATTGATATTTTCTATAGGATGTTATACAATAATATATGCATATACATTCAATTTGACAGTTCCAAAGCCAAAACTAACAAAATAACTTTAGGTCACTCTAAAAAAAAACTGTACAGTAATATTTTAGGGAAAGATATCAAACAAAAATTATTAAAAAGAAATCAAAAGAAATATAAAAAAATTATTTGGTCAATTTTTGTAAGCAATACCTCATTGGAATTAATTTTTTTTCTATTTCTATTCCTAAAGATGTTCAGTGATCAACAAGTCCTATAGAAAATAAATAAAAAAATCTAAAATAAAAAATTTAAATGTAAAATAAATAACGTTTGATATGTTTGATAAAGTAGTTTTGTTTAAATGCTGTAAAAATGTATATATTCACTGAGAAATGGATGAAATTATTCATTTTAAAATAAGTGCACTCATTTATGCTGTTATCTATCTATCTATCTATCTATCTATCTATCTATCTATCTATCTATCTATCTATCTATCTATCTATCTATCTATCTATCTATCTATCTATTTGTCGATATGTCTGTCTGTCTATCTATATATCGATATATCTGTCTGTCTGTCTGTCTAAGTGTGTGCACTATAAATAATATTTGTATATGTTGGCGTTAAACGGTTAATCTATTCTGTTATTTACTGAAAAAAATCATAAAAAAAATAAGGAACTTCTCCCTGCAGAGTTCACAGCATGGAAGAATGATGATGTAGTTAGTTATGACAGTTGTTTGTTTCAGGAATTCTTCATCATTTTATTATAAGGGAGATTTCAAGATGACATGACGCACTTGCTGACATTTGAATGAATCTTGAATGATGTCAACCGAATAATAAGACATTACATACAGAGTCATAACATTATTTCCATTTTTCTTTAATTAATCAATTGCCATTTCTAAAGACGATGATCAAGAGTCCAGTGTATTGGAGAAATAACCCTAAATAAAGACAATGTAGATGTTCACAAGGTGTTTTCAACATTATAAAAACTCAAGACCACTTTCATGTGGGATATTGACATTTTACTACATTGTTTATGCTCCTCTGATTGAACTTGGAACTAAGGGAGATTTAAACTGCAGGTTTTTGTCTGTGTAACCAAGATGAAGGATTTGGGCCTATATGCAGTCATTAAAGGATTTTAAGGCCGCAGATTTGCTTGAATAATATGAGACCCTCTCACAAGTGCATGATCCTCATGAATCACACGTGCTGTTCAGATCTGTGAAGTAAAAGGCTAGATATTAATATCAATGTATTAAATTACTTGATTTGACACTTGTGGGATGCTCTGTGGAATTTTATCGGTAAAATTCAGTCATTGCACTAGTAATTCATGCTATCAGGAGTCAAAAATGATTAGTTCAAGCTGATCGTCATGTAAATTCACAGCTCTGACCAACAATGAAGCTGCGTGGTCTGAAAGTGACTTCTGTGTGAATTGTTTTACTACACATTCTCTGCACGCGCTATTGACAATAGACTCATTTTGTCTGTGAAATTTCACTAATGTGACCTTCAGCCTCAACACGTCCACGTGTTATTTTTCTCGCCAGTGTTTATTTGCATCTCTAAAGATTTTAAGCCTCATCTGATACTTCGTTATTCGAAAACATAACTGCATACATCTTAATTGCGGCTCAAGAGGCCTGCCAATGGAAAAGTAGTGTCACGGTCACAACGGATTCACCCACCTGGGAGATTTCTAGGAATCCACTCAATGGCGGTCTTATTTAAAAAGCAAAAACACACACATTTGCACCCAATATCTATCTGTTTTATTTTGCATGTGAAGAAGACAGCTTTTATTTTACCATTTGTCTGTTTTCGGATGCTAAATCCTATCTTAGATGCACCATGGACTCTTGGAGTCTCTCGGTTCAGGATATCATGCTCGTGGAGCCATCATCAAACTGCTGATTGAATTAAAGGTTTAAGTTTTACAGCTATATTTCATCGTTGTGATACGATTGAATTAGCCGTTGACTTCTTCCTGAAATGAATGCTTCAGAATGAATTAGACTGCTTGTTTAACAACGGTCTGACTGTCGGATGAAGCTCAGCCGCTGACACTGAGAGGCCCTCGGGATTTCTGAGGCTAGCTGAGATTAACCCAAGCCAAACACAGACCGTATGTTTATGTTTGCAGCTCTATGCGGTCATTTTGCAGAAGTTTATACCATTCCAAAGTGTTTACAGACAATGGATACTTTCAGTATTTGACACTCCTGTCACTCAGTATTGGTTTTCTCCTATAGTCGCAAGGTCTCTAATAGATGTTTAGCTAGTGACCCGTGTTCAGTTGACCATAGCTAATGGAGGTAGTTGTCTGTGGCTAATGTTTTCTTTTGGCAAAGACTGGCCTGTTTGTGATTCTACTGTGCATCGAACCATTGTGCTTCAGAAAGAGGTCAGTATATCAACAGAAAGGCCTTATTGTTGATGCCGAGCATGAAAATCGTTCGATTTGGATGGTTTGCTTTCCTCACCTGGTAACAAACTAGGGTGTCATTTGGGTTGAAATTCCATTATCTCGCCCAGATATTCCTAAAATACTTGACCTCGTTTGCGTTGGAGATGTACCACATGACGTGTGTCTGATGATAAATACTTAATTTCCCCCCTTTTTTTTCCCCTGTGATTTGATTAATAAGCCATGTGCTAAGCGAAGACACAACAATTAGCATTTTGATAGCTCGTTTTTCGATAAGTGCAGTCGCTTTGGTGGAAAATGATCTCACTAGAAGATATGAAAGATGTGACTCACCCTCGTTTCTAAGCTCTTGGAGTCTAAATTATATTTCTGTAACAGCAAGGCATTATATATACTTCCTGTCACTCTTTCGTTAAAAAGATCTACCTCTAAAGCCACATTAATGCCAAAATGCCCTCAAGCACACCATTTTGTTTGTATAGTCGCTGTTCAAGTCAGGTCCTGTTAATTAGATGAAGTACCAGATGAGACAGCAGCCCGCATAGAACATAACACATCTTTTGTATAAACATTACATAGCTAGGTGAGAACAGCGCGACTGTTTTTGGGTGCCATGTTTTGCTGTTTTGCGATTGGGTTATGTGCTGAACACCTGGGTACATCTGGATTTGGCTTGAGGACATGTTAGCTAGGTACAGTACGGTTCATGCCTGAAGAGTCATTGCAGTTTGAGCAGCGCTGATGACTAAAGCTGAACAAATCTGAGTTCTGCTAAATATGACCAGGTCAGGGAAGAAATTAAAGGGGTTAACTTAGAAACAAACCATTTTAACGGTACTGTTGAGCTTTCCGCTGTAAACAAACTGGGCTACGGTGATGACTGGGCACATAAACCATTGTGGCTCCCTGAGATCCCCTCGGCTACCATCCAAATATGCTCTGTAATTGAGATGTAGGAGCTGGCTTTGTATTTGTAGCACAAAAAAAAGCCATTAGGAGGACATTTTCAAACACTGGCAGTGTTTCAGATTAATTGTTTTGCATGTACTGGGTTGTTTGTGTCTTGATATTGCAGCGATTTTTCATTATCGTCGCTGTAAGGATGGATGGAACTGGGCGATGTTGTTGCATTACAGAGAGATTATTTCAAATATGCAAGAGAAACACACAGTGGAGCCATTTAGATGAAGTATGTTGGAGATGTTTTTTCATTAGAGAGTGCCAAACGCAATGTAAAGGGCTTTGTCTGTAGCCATCCACATGATCAGCTCCGGGGCAGTTTGAAGGCATCTTGGAATGGGATTCCCAACATTTTTAACTCCATTTTAACTGACAGTGTCAGGTTGGTTTAGTGAGTAGTTGATGAACTTTAATAAAGTTTAATTACTAGAAGTTAACATATTTTTTGCTCATTAAGTTTGCATTTGTTTGTAAATAAAAATGTTTAATTAAGTGAAAAATTATCTTTCTGATATGGTACTCAAAGTCACATTAGGCTTCATGTACTGTTTGTGTTCGGTTTACTGAATTACGCATACACATTATTATGAGTTCACCCATTCTCAAATCCGATCTTTGTACTGTTCTAACAGCTGAATATCTCGGGAAATTGGTTCATTTCGAGTCAGAGGGGGTATTAGGCATGTTAAAGTAAGTTGTTTGTGCTTAATGGAAGCGCAAATTGTTTTAGTTAGATTTGGTCGACTAGTTTAACTGGTTCACTTAGAAGATCTGGTTAAAAAGAACGATTCGTTCGCGATCAGTATCGCTAATACACAAATAAAACCCATTATTGGGCTCAAATGTGTTGAATTAACACTTTTAAGTGTCGTATTTAACGTTGTCACCGTGTTGCTGTCATGTCCATTTGTTGTTTTTGTCGTGGGAGCAACAGCGAGGATTGACTGGAGAAGGACCGGCTTGATCTGACCAATGGCATTAGGATTACAGACTCTGATGTGCCGTATGGGTCAAACACCTGTTCGTATAGCTAGCATCGCGGAGTAAATAAATTTACTTCTAAAAGGCTAAGGTATTAAATACATTTACAAAGACGAAAACGAAGGACATTATTGTTATAATTTTCATTCGTTTTGTATATACACAATACAGTTTCAGTTAGTTCTAGTTTTTAAAAAATACTTTGTTAACAAAAATGTTTTTTCAATTCTAGATTTTTGTTTTTTCGTTTGTTTTCGTTAACTATAAAAACCTTGTTTAAAATCTGGGTATACTAAAAATTGCCCATGATTATAATGGTGAAAACCTGTAAAACTCTGTAACCTGTTGAAAAGTAAGTTTCCCTAACACAAACAGTGAATAACTATAAATAAACACTTTACTTTGATGTTTTTTTTTATTAAGCTATGTTACATCTATTTTTGATAACAAATTTCAAAATCAAAATATTGGTGTATTAATGCTATAAATTATAATATAACAACGTACATTACCACAAAACATAGACATTTATTTTACGGTTTCTACTAATTTTTAACAGTAAACTATTTTGTTACAGTAAATGTTAAAGATATAGGCTGAAGTGTAGCTTACAGTGAGGTAGACCTATTAAGACTTATCAAAGTCCATTCTTTGTATATTAATAGGCAACTTACTGCTACAATTAACAAATTACTTTCCACAGACATGCACTGTAGGGCATACAAAGAGAAAATCATCTGAACAAAACACCGTAAACTCACTTTGACCGCAGATATGCTTGTGGGACTAATGTGAAGTTAAAATACCAGTCGTAACAAGATTTTCAAGATTAATCAAAATAAAGCCAATCGAACTCACCCAGTTTTCATTATGAATTTTGATTAATTTGGTATAATCTCAAGAGTATTTGTTTGAAATCAATTCAATGTTTTAGGCTAATCCATTCTTGCTCAAATGTGATCATTTCTAACTTCTTTATAAATTGAATATATATTTTCATGAACAAAAGATGTTCATACCCAATAGATTTTGAATGTTTGAAAGTTCAATTAAATGATTAGTCATGCAAAAAACATACAAATCAACCACCTTATGTGCCATTCAATATTTCTTCTGACTGGAAATCTGTTTTGGTGTTTAGTGTTTCCATTGAATTCATAGGTGCAGACACCTTCCGAGTAAACAAGTGGGTTTGGTTATAACTTATGTAGTGTGTAATTAAAATGATAAATCTATTATATGATATCAGTTGTGCTAATTAAGTGTGAACATAATTTATTATTTTTTGCATGCTCGGTTGCTGGCTGTTGAGGTTTTAAAACAGAACTTATGTTGCCACATCCGTAATGTAGAAGCTCGCCGCCTAATTTCCTTTTGTCTCGCATAAACCATTTCAGATCATCAAGTTTGTGGTTAAGCTGACGCATGAATGGATGACGGTAGCCTCAAATTCGGCCTATTCAGCCCACCCACACCCAGTGAAGTATTTTTGGTTCCTAGATAGATAAATTATAAAAAATACAAAGACGTTTGTAGTCGCACCACCTATAGTTTATCTTTATTTTGGCTGCGTTGCAATTTGCATGCCACATTTGCGTCATACTAAGGATTTCTTTGTACTAGATTTCACAAGAAATGGGTTTTTGTTTTTAACTGTATGCAAGTTCCATGCGCCACATGTGCAGATCCGAATGCTTTTGTATATGTGTGTGTGTTGGATTTGCATGACTTTACTGCCGTTCGTGCATGTGGATATTTTAACAGATATATGGTGTTAATTGAAGCCAGCTGTCTTTGGGAATTTAGTGTTGTGTTGAGCCAATAGGCATGCAGTCGTGCCTGTCTGTACAGTAACTTGGCTTCTGTGTTGCTTTCTGGCGCTTTTAGATCTAGAGCTAGATCAAGGAGTAAACTATACCGTGAAGTCGGTTTAAATGGCTCTCTTTTTCTTTTCGTTTGGCTTGCGTTGGATTCTTTCTCCTGGCCTGCCATGGTTTGATGTTAATATATCAAGGGTGAAGAGTTTAACTGGAAGAAGCCATGTTTACTTTGGGAGAGAGCTCATTGTCACCGTTTTTTTTTTTTCATGCCCATGTTGTAAATTTTTGCTCTATTTGCACACTATTTGCATGGGTTTGAACTGTTGAACAGAGTTAAGATTTGTTTTTTAGTTTTATATGGACATTGACAATTCCTGTAATCTGTTTCAAGATTTTTGAGTGTGCAAATTAATTATAATGATATCTCAGTCAGGACATTAAATTGCATTACATTTGAGATTATTGGTATTGGCAGAGTTGTGAGTTTATGATTTCTCCTTGATATTTTACATTCACACAGACTAGCATTTAAATGCTTTGGGTTGGTACATTTTTAATATAGTCTGTATATATTTATGTTTAATTCGGCCAGCACAATAAAAAGTTACAGTAAATTTTATTAATAAAAACCTTTCTATTTGAGTAAGTCTATTAAAATTTCTATCCATCAAATATCCTGATAACTTTTCACAAAAATATTAAGCAGCACAACTGTTTTTATGATATGTTTCTTGTTCATCATATCAGCACATAAAACGATTTCTGAAGAATCGTGTGACTGAAGAGGCTGGAGTATTGATACTGCTTTGTCAACCAAGAAATAAATTAAATTATAATTATTAAAATTATTATTAGAAAATTAATAACATCCCTAAATTAGGACTGGGTGATATGGCAAAAATGCCCTTTCGATTAATTCTTTTTCATATTGAACAACAACGATATATTTTTTGATATCAGATGTTAATACTTCCAGATTTAAGAGTACCTCAACAAATACCGAAGCCACAAAAATTTGAGGACCCTTTAAATAGCAGAACTTATTTTTGTGGCCGATAATTTTTTTGGAAGCCGAAAATTCAGTGCATCTCTAATATCAACACTCTTCTAGATTCCCATTGTTGCACATTTCTGCTGTGTGATCAATATACAGTAAAAAAAGTCCAGAGTTTATCAGTGTTGGCATAAATTCTATGGCATTTCGATATAATATTGCTTATCGGCCCAGACCTACTCTAAATATTAGTTTGTTTTTGAAAGGTAATAAATATTAGATTATTGTAAATATTTTGTGAAAAAGAGTGCTAAATTTAGCTAAATAAACACGAAATTAATATTCTATCCTATATCCTATACACAGGAGTGAATTACATTTTAAAGTATATTCAAAGTAGTTGTAATAATGGGTAGCACTGTCGCCTCACAGGAAGAAGGTTTGAGGTCACTGGTTCGTGCCCGGCTGGAGTTTGCATGTTCTCCCCGTGTTTGTGTGGGTTTGCTCCGGGTGCTCTGATTTTCCCTACAAGTCCAGTGCTATAGGTGAATTGGGTAACCTTAATTCTCAGTAGTATATGTGTGTATGTCCTGGTCCTCCAGGTTAGGGGTTAAGCATTGGACTAACGACCACCTCGTAAAAATGAGATGTTATGAAACACCAACATTGTGATGCTAAATATCAACGTCGATACAAATAGCCCTGGGAAGTAAGATGTAATAATAATACCCCCAAAAAATATGTTTGCCGCGGTTTAAATGATAAAGATTCAGCCTTGGTGAGCATACGTGATTTCATTTAAAGAATAAATTAAAAATACTAAACATAACCAACTACAATCATCTGAAAGGAGTTTTAAAATGAATAATGGACAAATAAAATGTTTTAAATAAGTTGAAGTGCAAAATAAGCATTCATTTCTAGAGTTTTATGTTTATTATCTGCTATGATTAAAATAATGTAATTCCATTATTTAAAATAAAACCAAAATAAAGAGCTTGTGGTCCAGCCGCAATGTATATTATTGTGTAAACAGCACTCAGCTTGTGCAAAGAAGTACACCACTCAATCCATCTTTTAAATGTATATTTTTAATAGGAAACTGTACAATATTATATTTGTGTGTATACTGAAGCCTAATCTGGAGCTTATTTAACAAAATAACTTACAATAATGGTCCAAAAACTGTTTATATGTTATAGAAAAATATTAAATACAAATTTTGAAAAGAGGAAAAATCAAGAGAAGAAAAAAATGGAAAGATTTAGTTGAAGTTTTGTAGGGTTTTTTTTGCATTATTTATCTGGAATTTAATTGTATTATCTTTCAATTTCTAAATATGTTTAGTGACTAAAATATTATTTTAATAAATAATATATCTGTTAATAAATCTGTTTTGTTTAAATACACCAAAATACAATGCATATATTCACTGAGAAATGGATAAAATTTTTCAAAATGGGGTACTCCGTTATGCTGAGAACTATACACTACTGTGTATAATGATATTAATAACTGGATGCATTGATGAAACATGGCCAAAATATGTGATTTGTTGGCTAATACAGTTTAATTAAATGCTTGGAGGTGAATTAGTCTTAAGCTATATTGATTATCAATATAATAAATACCTAATTTAATTTACATCAAAATAGTAGCAAATTTTGCGTTCTCCTTCAATAGCACTGTCAGTCTATTATGGCATATCTATTATCAGCTGTTGGGAACAATTATTGTTTGATATCATAATGGACTGATATGGTTTGATTCATATGTCACTATTTTACATATCATCATAACATCACCAGTGACTTGAGGAACCGATGCTTTTCTCACGGTTTAGTGGCTTCAATGCTGACAGGAGTTCTCTCAGATCAGTTTGTCAGTTATAGAGACGCCACCTGAACACACTGATGTTTTTCTCCACATCGTTTTCCATCTGGATCTCCCTGGTAACAAAAAAAAAAAAAAACATATGCCTCTATTTCATCTCTTTGTTTCCATGGCAACATAGCAATGGTGAGAGAAGAGCTATTCAACTCCTCCTTAAGGAAGAATTGCACCATGAAAAACAGGCTGAATGAGAAGAAAGAAAGAATCAGAGGACTTCTTGGAACGAGAAGGAAGGATAGAGAGAGAGAGAGAGAGAGAGAGAGAGAGGACAGCAAGTGACATGAAGATAAGCAGATTGAACATCAAGCTCGGTGCAAGTTCACTTATCACATCGTCATACAGGATATCGTAGCCATGACAACCTTTAAAGAGGTTGCACCATGCTGTAGATTTTTACAAAGAAAAAGGCCCATAGATTTACCATGATTTTATGAGACACAGCTAGACTAGTCGTTTATCTGGATTTCTGGTATTTCCGGGAACTTGTTTTGCTTCATGTGTGGCACACGCCTGCTAATGGAGTTGTGATTGATTATTTGAAAAATATAGTATTGTGGCATGTATGTATATCCTCTATTGAATGAAGGGTACAAATGGTGGTATGCCCCCCCCCCCCCCCCCCCCCCCCCCCACACTGTTATCATTGTTAATGTCACTGAATGTAAAGAGACATTTATATTGAAGACAGTAATATTTAAACTATATTTCTTGTGTAAAGACCCAATTTATACTTTGAAAAAATATATAATTAATATATTATAATAATAATAATAATGTATTAATAAACTTAAATGTATTGAAAACATGTAGACTACTCTATTTAATTCCTTTAGTTCATTTTTTTTTGTCATTATAAATACTGTATTGTCATCATCCACATATTTTGATTCCTGTTAAAAGATGTAAACAGAAATTTATATTTCTTGCATAAAGACCTGATTTATACTCTGAAAAATATGATTATTGCTATATAATAATAGCATATTACTAGTATCATGGCATGGATGTATATCCTCTTATGAATAAAGCTTCCAAATGAAGACATTTGGAGCAATGAATGGGGCATTACAATGTTTTAAATGCTACAGACCCTCTAATGTCATAATCTTTATGCAAGGGAGTGAATGTAAACAGACATTTATATTAAAGACAGTAATATTTAAACTATATTTCCTTTGTAAAGACCCAATTTATACTTTGAAAAATATATTATTAATGTATAATAATAATGTATTAATAAACTTAAATGTTAAATTGAAAATATGTAGTCTACTCTATTTAATTCCATCAGTTATTTTTTTTTGTCATTATAAATACTGTATTGTCATCATCCTCATACGTTGATTCCAATTAAAATGTGTAAACAAACATTTATGTTTGAATGATATTTCTTGTATAAAGACCTGATTTTTACTTTGGACTTGTGGGAAAGCACTTGGGGAGAACATGCAAACTCCAAACAGAAATGCCAACAGACCCAGCCGGGGCTCGAACCAGCGACCTTCTTGCTGTTTGGCGATCGTGCTATCCACTGCGCCACTGTGACGCTCTAATAAAATTAATAAACGCAAATGTTTTTTGAAAATATGTAGTTTATTTATTTCCATCAGTAATTTTTTTTGTCATTGTAAGTACTGTATTTATTAATTTGTTTACTCATTAACGAGCAATTCCAGAGTTATGGATGTAACATTTGCAATAAAAACTCAAAACATAAATTCACAGAGAAAGTCTACGTTAAC
Source organism: Danio aesculapii (assembly GCF_903798145.1). Classification (NCBI taxonomy): domain Eukaryota; kingdom Metazoa; phylum Chordata; class Actinopteri; order Cypriniformes; family Danionidae; genus Danio; species Danio aesculapii. The sequence goes on along the minus strand of NC_079452.1, from coordinate 39,920,182 downwards.
TTCATATTGAAACATCTGCTTATTTTTTTTCTAAAACAACTAACCACAGAGTTCTGGGATCAGAAATAAATCAATCTGTAAACATATTTTACATTTTAAATGAGGAAAATAAACCAAAATAAAAGTTTGTGAGTTTACAGTACAACATAATTTGTAAAAATTCTGTGGATTAAAATGCACAACCAAAAAGAAATATTGCTAATGAAAAGTATAAGAAATGAAAACATGAGTTAAAACATGAGTGATTTTATTTTATTTGACATTTTAGCATTTATGAGGACAATAGCTTTGTTATGGATGTGACAGATATAAATCAAATATTGTTTGAAAACACTGACCGAGACATTTTTGAGTATTTTTATAATCCTGTAAAATATAAACCTACACAAAACTTAGAAAGGGTTTGGCTATTTTGGTAAAACTTTTAATGGTGAAATAATTTTTCATGGCAAGGCTGACATTTGCATGGAATTGCTCTTGTTTATGTCAATGATTTTAATTATTCATCTTAATCTACTTTGTATGCATTAGTTTTGATGCAATTTTCATTAAAATAAAATTTGGTTTCATCATTTAAAAAATATTAATTACAATGTTTATTGGTTTATTTTAATTTGTTTAACAATACTTATCCATTTTATCTTATATACAGTATGTTTATTTAATGCAATTTATGATGCATGTTATTACTTATTATTTTCCATTTTATTAATAAAATTCTTATTCCTCATGTTTTTGCACTTTTCCTATAAATATTTCCTAGAACCCCCAAGACCTTGAAATCCCTTGCCATAGAACACTCAAAAATTTAAGTTTGTTCAAAATACTTACTTCAAATGAGCTGAAACAACTATTCTTGAATATTTTTAGTGGGGAAAACTTAATTTTATGTTCAACCCGCTTAAATTTGTAATAACTAATAACTAGCTTAACTCTTTCATGATGTCCCAGCACAAATCGATAATGTGGAACCAAGCATTTTTTACAGTGAAGATGAACTGTTTTTGGTTCCTGAATGAAACAATTTGATGTGTGCAGTCAATTTCAGTGATTTAAAGAGCCTATTGTGCAATGAATCTTAAAAATTCTTCATGGAATCATTAATGCCAATAAAGAACATTTATATTTACGAATGCACCTATCACACCAGCTCTTAAAAGAGGAAGACGAATCTGAGATCTGCAACAGAGGGTGCAATGCAGAACAGCCACCTAAGAGTGGGGGATGTAAATAAAAGACAGGCCTGTTTTATTGGCTTATACAGAGACGAGCTGCCTGTTTGTTTGAGCAAGCGAGAGACGCAAAGAGGACGAGTCAAAGAAAGGAACAGCTTGTTTGCTCTGCTGAACTGGGTGGCTGACACAAATACAGGAACTGTGGTTTGGTTCGAGTCTAGAGGGAGAGCAGCTCAAATAAAGCAATAGCCTGTTTGTGCAAAGAAGCTGAGGGAGGGCGCCGCTAATAATGGAAGAGCCTGTTGCCGGGCGGCGGAGGAGGGAGGGCAGGCTAATAAAGGAAGAGCCGCTGTGTGCTATTGTAGAGGGAAGGAGATGGGGAACAGCCTGTTGACATTTGACGTCATGTGACCAGCGACACTTCAGTCAGGAGTGGAACTGAGAAATGAGCGGACTCGTGTGTGACAAATAATGGAAACTGAGAAGCTTCTGCAGCCATTTGAAAATCGCAGAGAAGAGGAACCGTCAGTTCGCTGTAAATGTGTGGCCTGAATGGAGAAGGAAATGTGTGAGGTTTTATTTATAAACCCTTGACCACTATCTAGGTCTGTTGATGAAATAAGAAGATGCAGCATCAGATTTCTTTGAATCGTAATGCTGTTTTCTGAAGCAAAAAAGGTGCTAATGCTTAGGGTTGTTATAGCTAAAATAAATAAATTTTTAATTGAAATATATATAGCATAAAACACCAAGTGATGTTTAACAGAGAGATTTTTTTTAAACATTCGATTAAAATAAATAATTTCTTTTGTCTTTTTAAACCGTCTCAAATATTATACTAGTCATTTTGCAAGATACTAGCTTAAAGTGCAATTTACAGGCTTAACTGCATTAATTAGGTTAACAAGGCATGTTAAGGCTGATTTATACTATGTGTCAAGTTTTGGCGTGGACGTGACCCACAGCACCTGCCTTGAGCATAGTTGTGCATTTATATGTCTGCGTGCTGTTTGTGTTGCTCCACAATAACACTTCTGAAACACTAGCTGGCAGTAGGTTTTTATGTTCCTCTGTGTCGAGTTTCATCGCGGGAGTTTTGTTTTTCTCTGAACACTACCTTAATGTACAAGTAGCTAAAACTTGCTTATTCAGAGGCGGGAACCTGCGGATGTGCAACAACTTTAATCATAAGGTGAACACAAAACAAAAGTTCCATCTGGAGCTTGTTCACGGGACTCCACACTTGTAAACAATCGCTCCATCAGGCTTGTCACCGCTACCAAGCTGACAAATCACAGAGCTTGCACTAGGCGTTATTGTGCAAATTTTTGAGAGGTGCGCGTCAGCGTCGGCTAGGGCTTTTCGAGATGCCCGAGAGATGCCCGAACTAGGGCAGAGATGCCATCCCATCTAAGGAGAGAGGGAGGAGGTTTTTTTTTTTTTCCCTTCCCTCAACTGATACATGACAATAGAATAAACAATAACTTAATGCCAGGGTGATAGAAGGTAAATAATAATAAAAGCACAAAAAATGAGAAATAAAACACAATAAACAAAAGGATAAATAGTTAAATACAATTTTTAAAATTACAAACAAACAGGACCTTTACATTAATAAAAAAAAATAGAGCACAAATAGACTGTTTTAATGGCCTTTCTATTAGCATTATTTTGAATAGTACAAAAATCATTTTTCAGTTCCTTATAAAACAAAGTAAAACAGGGTTTTTTTGTTGGAAAATTGACACTTATTTTTATGAAACTTGATCAACAAAATAAATAGATGAGAGGGAGAAACTTGGGGCGATTTCCCCAACAGAGATCGTCCATTCTAATTTAAAGTAACCTTTAGTTTGTTTTGTTTGTTTCATTGTTGATGTACAAAAAGCAAACTGAAGTTAAATGTTTAAATTAAATGCTGTGCATAAATCAGATTTTTTAAAATGTAAATGCTGTCACTCAAATATAGAGGACAATGCAAAAGACATCGTTGAGCAAATCAATGAAAAGCTCAGGATAAGATGTAAAATATATATATATTTAATTATTAATACAATTAAAGTATTTTTTCCATTTATTTTTAAATCTTAATAAATTAGGATATTACCATGGCAACTTTAATGTAAGAGTTTCAGCCCACCACCCTCAAATCATTTTGATTTTAACTGTGTATATATAAACTGCTTTTGTTCTAGCCCGAAAAAAACAAATACGATTTTCTCTAGAAAAAAATATATTATAAGTAAATTTATTATAGTTCTCTGTTACATAAATGTTTAAAAAAAAGAATAAAGGTTATTCTAATAATTCTGTACATTTACAGCTGGAATACAGTACTGCTACAACAGGCCTTTAGTTTTGTGTTTTCCCCATCTCTTATGAATAAAATAATGTAATTCAATTAATAGAAATACTAAAAAACTATACTTCCGCCATGCTAAACCATGTACACTCCATTTAATTTTAAATTCAAACACATTTTCTACTGACCTTTGAAACGGTTTAACTGAAATCATCATGTGGGAGATGCTTGCACATAAAAAGTACATAAAGAGCTGGACGATGCAACTTTCAAAGTTTATGTTGACATCCAGAGATCAATCATCATATGATTTCCATATGATAGTCTATGCAAATTAATAAACAGTACATTTTGAAAGATACTTCAGTTTAAAGTGCAATTTGTTGGCATAAATAGGTTAAATTGGGTGATTTTGCACTGGTTATGCTTAAGGGGGCTAATAATAGCGACCTTAAAATGCTATTTAAAAAATTTAAAACTGCATTTATTCTAGCCGAAATAAAACAAATAAGACTTTCTCTTAAAGACAAAAAACATTTTCTCCTTCCCTTATAATGACGATACCATCAGAACATGTATAAATGCAGTATACTGTGCTCATTTTAAGAGGTTTTAAAGCCATGAGTCATTTTCTGCTAACTTAAACGTGTCTCTTCCTGTTTCTGCAGCCCACAGGATACATGGAGGCCCCTCTGTCGTACAGCACCATAGAAGACCTGCAGCTGCTGTCCTGGGACAATGCTCCCAAATACTGTGTCCAGCTCAGCTTCCCTGGAGGAACGGTCCTGCTGCAGGTACATCCAGCCCCCTCATGTTTCATGACACCCATGTTGCGATTACACTCTGACTCATTTTGTGAATGTTTGTGTGCGCTCACAGGCTGCTAACAGCTATCTGCGGGACCAGTGGTTTCACTCCATACAGTGGAAGGTAAGGTCATATGTCTAGGAAGGCTCGATTTGCAAAAAGCATTGGCGTAGTGACATTTGCACGGTTTAAAGTGAGAGTATCATTTTATAAGTATGTGGGTGTTCTTAAGATGCTTCCGCTTTGATGATGACAAGATGATTTCAGAGTTTTAGCTTTGCGGTGTGAATTCTTCTGTCTGTAAAGGAAGAGTGAAACTTTTATTGTGTGAATAGATTTAAAGGTCATATTTTGTATGTGGTTACACTTAGCATATTATGTGTATCGATACTTTCAAGCCAAAAATGCATTTGCATTTAAAGAGACACAGAAAAACTGTTGTTTCCATCCAAAAAGGGGTATTTACAGCATAGTATAATACATGGGAAAATAAGTGTTGAACACGTCAACGTTTCTCAGAAAACATATTTCTAAAGGTGCTGTTGACTTAAAATATTGCCTGGGTGTTGGTAACAACTGAAGAAATCTATATATGCGAAGAAAACAAATCTAGTTGGTTTGCAAATGAAGTGATGTGTAATAAAATGAAATGCTGCAGAGGAAAATTAATATTAGCTACTTCAGTCCAACATCTACTCTAGCAGGATGATGAAGATGAAACCAGAGTGGACATTTCAGCAAGACAATGATTCAAAACACAGACAAGGAAACTCTCAAATGCTTTCAGAGAAAGAAAATCAAGCTGTAGAATGGCCCAGCCAATCACCTGACTTGAATCCAATAGGAAAATACAAATTAAAGATCAGATTTGACAGACTCTAGAACCAAAAAGATGTTTACACTCTGTTGAAGTCTTTGGAAAAATCACGTCTGAGCAATTCATGTGACTTCTTTCTCCAGATGAGAGACGTCTTTAGCTGCCATCACCAAAAAAAATCCTTTTATATAAAGTATTAAATACATTTCAGTAGTTCAGGACTTTCTCCTTGTGGCGTTTCATTGTTATTACACATAACTCATTTTTCGGATCTTTTTTTGTTTTGTGTTTGTATCATTTGGGTTTTTACCAAAATCTTGTTCAATTCCATGTCAACAGCTCCATTAGTAATATTATTCCCAGGAAATAACATGACATTTTCAATGCTTATTTTCCCTGCTGTATATAATCTAAGCTTTATTTTGAGTTAATTAGGATACCTGAGACCACATGCCCCCTTTAATATTAGTTTGAACACTATTTACTACCAATTGATTTTCCTCAATTTATTCACTTCAGTTGTGGTGCCATTTTTTTAATTAAATACTTTGTTTCCAAAGAGTTAAGTCATTGAAGATATGTAATAGGAGATCTATGTAATGGAAATAATAAACATAACTTGTGAGCAGTAGTTTTTATTCTGTGTAATGTCCTGATCAACTTTGTCAGATTGCATTTTATAAAAATAGTTATCTGTGAAATTAGCACTTTAGCACGACAGAGAAATCACTGACGTATGTAACATGAGGTATAAATATATTTTCTGATGTTGTTATTGTGCATCATAACCAGTTAAGTTGTAATTTTGTTTTATCATGCACAATTATGTGCATATGACATAAAATTAGCCAGCTATGATATTGCCCTCAGCAAAGCTAAGACATTACCAGCAACATTTTCACATTTAAATGTTTTTTTATTCATTTACGTTAATGTTCTGTTTTTTCTGCACAGTTTTTGACCTTAGTTGTGGCGTCATTTTCATCAAAAAACTGTTTCCCTCAATAAAGACTTATAAAAGTATAGATTAAGTTACCAAGGAGACAGCCAAGTAGAATCGAGAGATGGCATTTAAAGAAAATAATAAACATCTCTTGCGAGCTGCCGTTTTTATTGGACATCCTGTTCAATCAGGTCACATTATGTGAAAAAGATTTTTCACAGAAGTCAGCACTGTCACATTTAAGTGTGTTTGAAAGAAAAAATATATATTAAGCAAACTGTGACCTCAGTTGTGACATCTTTTCCATCAAAAACCGTTTTCGCCCATTACATATTTATCAGATGTTAATGGTTCTCAAGGAGACAAACATCTCAGTGCAGCTCATGCTTGATATGAAATTTGAGACACGATGATGTCTGTAGTGGAAACAATAAACCTTACTTGTAAGCAGAAATTTTTAACCGCCGTGTTGTTTCCAGTCATGTTTTGAGAGTGATGGAAAAGTTTAAATGATGTAAAAAACCACGAAACAATCTACTGTTATTCAAAATAAATAAATAAATAACTAGTGAGAAAGTGAAAGGGCTATTTTTAAAAGGGTAACTCTTTAGTTTAGGTTACAATTCATGCTGTGCTGACTTATTACCTGCTTATTATTAGGATATTATTTGTTTATTAGTAGTTCTAAAGCAGTGTTTCTCCACCACGTTCCTGGAGGACCACCGGCTCTGCACATTTCCATGTCTCCTTAACCAAACACACCTGATTCAGATCATCAGCTCATTAGCAGAGACTGAGAGACCTCTGATGGGTGTGACAAATAAAGGAGAGGCTCAAAACATGCAGTGCTGGTGATCCTCCAGGAACGTGGTTAAGAAACTCTGATCTAAAATATGATCTTATTCTGCATACCTAATTCTGCCCAAAACCTAAACCCAACTTCTACCTTATTAACTATTAATAAACAGCTAATTAGTAGTTTATTAAGCTAGCAGTATTAATTAATGGTTTGTTTATATTGTGAAGTGTGATCTAAGCATCTAAAAATGTTGGCAAATTAAGTCTGTGGTTGTACACAAACTAAAATCAATCAAATCGACAAAATATTCTCTTCAAACCCATCATTTCTGAATAAAATTTGTTGTGACACTTCACACAGTAATATAATCAGAATGTGTCTACTGCTGCATTCTGGTGATCAAATGTGTGTCAGTTTCATAACTGTTGGTTGCACCGGTAAAAGGCAGGTGTGTGTTTGTTACTCATTTGCAGAAAAAGATCTATAAGTACCGCAAGGTTCTGAATAACCCCAGCCGCTGGGATGTTGTTCTGAAGGAGATCCGCTCTCTGGTGGACATGGCCCTCACTTCACCCCTGCAGGACGAGTCCATCCATCAGGCCCCACTGCACATCATCTCCACCCTGCTGGCTGAGGTACACTCAAAATAATAAGTTTACTGTTTGTTCAAACTACTTATCCAATATAAGCTGAAACAACACAATGCACACAGACTCAGTTAGCCCAATTGCTTCTGGTGAACTGTATATATAAAGATAGTTATACTGATAAATAGATAGATATATATACTGTAGATAGTTTTTTTTTAACTCAAATTGTTTGTAGCAATCAGTTTCCTCAAACGGTTTGAGTTGCCTTAACTTATTGGGCTTTACAGTACTCAGTTGGTTTGAGTTCTCTTCATTTATTGGGTTTTACTGTGCTCAAATTGCTTAATTTACTCACATGGATTAAGTTCACAGTACTCATTAGTTTTTGATTAGTTTTTGAACTTAAATGGTTTGTTGCAATCGGTTTCCTTAAATGGTTTCAGTTACCTTAACTTTTTGGGTTTTACAGTGTACAAATACCTTAGAAAATTCTTGCCTTGACTTTTCCAAACCATTGTAAACCTTGAAATGGATTATCGTCCCATGCCTAGTTTTATTTTATTTCTTTATTTGTAATGTTCAAATTAATTAATGAAATTAGTCTAAATTTAAGAGTAAATGGTTAAGTGAGAAGCACCTCAAACAGTAAGCCATTATCACATTAATAGTATATTAACGAATAACTACTTTTCCTCCAAAAAAAAAACTAAAACATCTATATTATATGTCCAAATCTGGATTTTGTTTACAAAAGATTTATATTGTATAACGTTTTTGTCAAGTGTAAAATTTTCTTTTTTTTTTTTAATCAGTCACTTTCTCACATGCTGTTGTCAGATCTCGTGCAGCGTTCTGTTTTCCTTTTCATTATGAGTGTCATTTTTGAATTGAGGTGTACATTGCATCTCATTTTGAGTTTCATTAGTTTACAAGTTACCTGTGCGTGTGTGTGTGTGTGTGTGTGTGTGTGTGTGTGTGTGTGTGTGTGTGTGTGTGTGTGTGTGTGTGTGTGTGTGTGTGTGTGTGTGTGTAGCTGTGGTTTAGCTAGACTTTCTTTTTCACATGGCAATGCTGTGAACTTCTTCGGAACAAAGACCTCCAGTGTTTGCATATAAGGAAATATCGGTTGCATCTGCACTTTGATTTGCAGATGAAGATTATTGAATCCCACCTATAGCGAGCATGTGAATGTGTTTTAAAAAGGACTTCCAGTCAAATGGCTGATGTATCCTTGAATCACACAGGCTTTCCCAAAAAGGGTTTGAACGTTTTAAAAACAGGGATTGAGCTATTTAGCTATGGCATTGCTGGCCAATGAATTCTCAAACATTTTTTGTCATGTCATTTCCTTCCCAGAACACTAACCTCAGCGCTCAGGACCACGAAAACATCATTGTGGTGAGTGGGGCTGCTTTTAGTTTTTTTTTTTTGTAATTTAGAAAATATGAAGACGCATGTTGCATTCACATAAGAGCATGGTAAACTGCATTGCTAACAAAGGCAGGGTTACGTAATCTATCTTGAGGCTCATGCTCTAGAATAAAATTGATTTAAAAATGGAGCGAACTGCCATAGAAACAGGGCTTGAATGCACAGATGTGCTGGATGAGGCGCTGAAGGTTGCGCACTTCCTTAAAGCATGGCTGAAAAAGCAGCAAGACTCTTCATGTCTGTGGGGAAGGTGACTAATGGTTCAAATCTGTCTGTAGGCCATCGCACCCCTGTTGGAGAATAACCACCCTCCCCCTGACCTGTGCGAATTCTTCTGCAAGGTAAATACAAGGGTTTTCAATTATCATTATTATTATTATTATTATTATTATTATTATTTTCATTTAACAAATAGATTTTATATTGCTGGTTGTAATTTTTTATTTTTTTATCTATATATTAGGGCTGCACAATATATTGTTTCTTCATTGATATCGCAATGTGCGCATCTGCAATAGTCACATTGCAGGATATGCAATGTTCAGTCTGAATTGTAGTTGACCAGAAGCTATAGCAGGGTGTCTGCGGGGTCTTAAAAAGTATTAAATGTTGATGAATCAATTTAGAGAAATTTAAGGCCCTTACCAGTCTTAAATGCGGTTACAAGTTATTACATTTTGCATCATTTTTTATTATACAGTTGTGTAATTATAGTTGTATTCTAAAGTTTTGGGATTGTGTAGTTTGTGAAATTGATAAAATCCTGCTATGTTTGATGTAACGCTGCTTTGTTTACTGCAGTAACGAAGACAGCACCATTATTTCTGCTGTTCTTCTAGATTAACATTTTTATAAAGTATATGAATAATGTTTTAGTTTAGGATTAGCTTCTTACAATCAATATTTAGTGAATATATTTAAAATGTCGCCAATGTTACCGGTTCAGACTTAGTGGCGATGAGGTCTTAAAATGTATGGAATGAGTCTTAAAATGGTCTTAAAAGGTATTGAATTTTACTATCTGATTCCTGCATATACCCTGTATAGAATTGTATTTAATTACTGTATTTATATGGGATTTATATGATTTATGCAACTCAAAAAAAAAGATTCTTTCTTCAGATTTCTAGTCTAAATATCTGTATTTCAAAGTGAAAACCAGATTATTTTACTTACCCCAGTGTGAACAAATTTAGCTTGTTTTCACTCTTAATTTGGACTTATTTCCTCTGAAGTTGAAAACAAAACAATATTTTTACTTGCTGCAAGAATTTTTCGATATTTGGATTAGAAACGAGACCAAGCAAATTAAGAAAAGTGTTTTATTTGCATTGTGATTATTTAATTTCTGTATCTGAATACTGTTTAGACTCCTCAGAAAACCATCAAAAAATGCTATTCAAACCATCTTGGAAACTGTATTGATATCGCAATATTTATAGCAGAAATATAAAATATCGCAAAGTCCGATTTTTCCAATATCTTGCAGCCCTAGTTTATTTATTTATTTATTTATTTATTTATTTATTTATTTCCTTCCATTCATGAAATTACAGTTCAAGAAAAAATTGGTTGCATGAGAACTTTCATCTTTTTCAGATTTTTTAAACTGAATAAATGAGCCAAAATCTAGTATAATTATATAAAAAATAGATAATAATAGCTAAAATTATATGTTTATACATTTTAAGAAACTAAAAATCCACAAAAAATAGATACATCACCCTTCAAGAATCAGTATTTTTTTATTTTTTTATTTTTATAAATATTTTATTTTGATCACAGGTGATAAATCTTACAAAGTATTACTATTTCAGATAAATGCTGTTGTTTTTGAAGTCTGAAAATGTTATGCATGTTTTCATTTTTCAACATTGATAATGAGAATCATCAGAAAAGCTTTTTAAATGTATATTTTCATTATAGTTTTTGCAGACATAGAAAAACAAAGAACAGACAGACAAACCCGCCATGTAACAATAATCTGTGCAAAATATAAAATAAAGCATGAAACCAGGGAAAATGGCGACGTACAAGACTTGTATGACCTACAAAAAGACATTGCAATGGATGTAAAGAGGGAAAAAGTAAAAAAACTTTCAAATCTTCAGATATAAAACAACATTATTAGTCTTTATGTTGTGTTGAAAAAAAACTGGATCCCACATTTGATCAAATTTTGCAGCATTTCTAGAGATGACATATGTAATTATTTCCAAATGTAAAGTGGAGGTAAGTCCAAGAAGCCAGTCAGAAAAGAGAGGGCTAACATTTTTCTTCCAGAAACAAATGATAACTTTCATAGCTATGATCATGCCATACTTAACAGTTAACTGTACATTTCAGTTGAGAGTAGAAAGGCTTTTTAAAATAAGAATGTAACAATTAGTTTTTAACTTCTTGAGGTATGTGAACAAAATAATATTCCTGTTTTACTTTATGTGATCAAATAAATGCAGCCTTGATGAGAATATATATATATATATATATATATATATATATATATATATATATATATATTTTTTTTTTTTTAATTGTAAAAATATTATATTATAATTATATAATTTATATTATATTTTATATGTAATCAAATAAATGCAGCCCTGATGAGTATAAGAGACTCAAAAACATAAAAATAATTTGGCTGACCCCAGACATATGAATGATGCATTGTGTAATGTTATTGTTTGATATCATCAGTTTCTCAAGTAATTTCTTCTAATGATTTATATATAATTATCTATAGTGATTATGAGGATTAATGTGTAATGTGGTCCTCTGTGCAGCACTGTAGAGAGCGCCCTCGGTCAATGGTGGTGATTGAAGTGTTCACTCCTGTGGTTCAGAGAATCCTCAAACACAACATGGTGGGTGCTCAATTTTCACTAGCCATACTCTTGAATTCACACATACTGTGTCTGCTCCCTCATCTTCTAACACTCCTTGTCTTTTGTTTTGTTCCAGGACTTCGGGAAATGCCCCAGACTCCGTCTCTTTACTCAGGAGTATATTTTGGCTCTGAATGAGCTTAACGCCGGCATGGAAGTGGTCAAGAAGTTCATTCACAGGTGAGTGACATTATTTTTTTTTCGTTTCCTTATTCAAACAGACTCCTGCCAGCAAAACAGTGTAGTAATGAAAACAATTCTGTGCTTTAACCCTCATAATAAGCCAGTAATCTCACCAAATACAAGATTCAATGTTTAAATTTTGTTTTTTTTCTGTTAGGATGGATTTTGTTTTTATTTTTGGACCTGTATGGTCATAGGCCTCATTAATTTAAATTAATACACCTCAGTTTTTTGAGTAATAATAAAAAACATTATTTGTTGACAAATTTGTCCGTTTAAAATAACATATAAACAGTTTATCATGACAATGTTTTAATGTTTATCATTTTTAGCAGAAACCTACATCATTGGTGATTTTATATGAGTTACTGTGATTATTAAATACAAAAAAATAAAAATACACAGGGTGTTCACGTGGTCTTAAAAAGTCTTAAAATGTCTTCAATTTTAAAAACAAAAGTTAAAAAATCCTTAATTCTTAAATTCACTGAAATGTGGTGTTGTAGGTCTTAAATCAGTTTAAACAGGTCTTAATTTTCCTTTATGTAAAGCTACTCAATTGATCGAACACAGCTTTTTCAGTTCGGGGTCCACTTCTTTCTCCAATCAAATTTTGAAGGCCCACCTGTCTAACATTATCTCTAAACTGTTTCTATGAAATGTGTTTGTATGAAATGCTCATTTAAAGAGCATTATATATGTAATTAATGTATAATATATATATATAATATATATAATATATAATATATATTATACATGAATTACATATATAATGCTCTTTAAACATATGTGTGTGTGTATATATATATATATATATATATATATATATATATATATATATATATATATATATATATATATATATATATATATATGTTTATATGTATTTTTTTTTTAAACATACACTGATTCAAAGAGGACCACAGATCAACAGGGAGATTGCAAAAGACTAGCTTCTGCTTTAAACTGGACTGACTGAATATCTACCATTAAATATCTACTATTCAAAAATGTACAGACAAATGTAAAATACAGTAAAACACCTGTTGAAGCACGTTGATCTGATGGAGGAAGAGTTTGCAGATCGCTGACAGAAACAGTTTAAAAGTCTTATATTTGACTTGGTAAAACTTACAGAAACCCTGAAACAAATTTTTTTGCAATACAAAAATATATCATCAGAATGATGAGTATTAATTTAGTTTGGCCTGTATATACATTTTTTGACTTTCAAAGTGCCGTTAACCATTGATTACATTTTATGAGTCACCAAAAACCATAATTTCACCTAAAAATCGATTTTCTGCTGACTAAAGTAGTCTCCAACATCTTGTATTTAGTAAATTAACAGCAAATAATACAAGTTTGGTGTGAACTATCCCTTTTATTTGATATAATACGTCAAGACTTGGATTCTTATTGCATTGTGACTAATTATAACACAATGTTACCTCATTACAGCTCCACCTTGCTTATGTACAGCGAACAGGCCTTCATATTATGTACACAAACTAACATCTTTTTATCTGTCAGACTGTGTCAGTTTAATAGCCTGTGTAGGACCAAACCCTGCCAGACTTCCTGCCACAGCTTTGTTTTCTTTCAGCTGTCACTCTCAAACACAGAAGCTATACTAACCTGACCTTTTCTGCACATGTTGTGATTGTAGCATGCACGGTCCCACCGGACAGTGCCCTCATCCTCGGGTTCTCCCAAATCTCGTAGCAGTTTGCCTGGCTGCCATCTACTCCTGCTACGAAGAGTTCATCAACAGGTGCGTCCGATTCTCTGCCTTTCCAGCCCATGAGATGTGTTTACCCCAGAGACTTGAGCTCAAAACATTTCCCTGAATCATATTTGCCGATTCAACTGCATCATATCTACCTAAAATACTCACTTTCATTTCCATTAGCTTGCTTTGGTCTGGATGTTTGGCGACAAACAATAATGACGTGGTTAAATTGACATTATTCGGTCTCACTTGTCCTGTTTGTGTGATCATTTTGGGCCTCTGGGCCGTGGTTCACCCACCTGAGAGGAATAAGGCACTATTTTCAAAATATTCCATGATTCATGATGACTCAAGAGAATGAGACGTGTCTAAAATCACTCCCCAGGCTTCCTTGCACCATTTTTTTATTGTTCTCATTTACTCTCTAATGGCTTAAATTTCCATAACTACAGTTTAGGGATGTTTTAAAAGTGCACATTTACAGGTGTGGTCATTGCGTGTTTCATTTGTCATCCCTTCTGAATCAGATGACTAGTTTTTAGTCAAATAATGGCTTTCAAATTCTATGGCTTTGTAGCAAATGGCATTGTAGGGTTTTGTGTACACCTGCAATGCAAATATAGAAATTTCCATAGAAAGGGCCTACTACTGGAACTACTAGACAAATATTTCTAACAAATGTAGAACAAAAGGATGTGGTTAATCCAAAATGTATTATAATATATGAAAATTTTATGCTCAATAAAACAGAAGAGAAATATGAACAGTGTGGTGTGTGCTGACAAACTAGAACTTTATTTAAAATGACTTTATTTAATGTAGTTTCCAAAAGTATTTGTATATTTGAGTTGATTTTAAAAATATTGTTTTAAAAAAATTTGTAAAAAATATTTATACTAATATTTATACTATTTATACTAAAATGTATTTAAAAAACGGCAAAATTATAATTTTTTTGTTTTATTAAAACAGAAAATATAGTAAGATACAGAAGAATACAGAACTAATATAGTTCTCGTGCTAAAATAACACTGACATTATATTGATCAGATACTAAAATAACACTGGAATTATTTTGATCAGAGGCAACTGTAAAGACTTTTTGTGTTTTACGTTGTTATTAAATATAAATCCTGTTATTTTGAAGGGCACCTATGATGAAAATCATCTTTTGTAAGCTGTTTGGTCTGAACTGTGTGTAGATGTAATGTGTCCACAGTCATATTGGGGTAATATAAAAACAATAGGTCTCTTTTTTTTTTTTTTTTTTTTTTCTGATGTTAAAATAAGATCCAAATCCCTTCCATTTTGCAGCCCACCTTATTGTGATTTAAGGGTGCTGTTTCCCTGCCCACCGAATTGATTGACAGCCGTGTATTAACATGTCTCAGTAGTAACGCGTATAATCATATCAACATAACAGGACGTGCGCAAAGCAACTGGGATTAAAAGATCTGTTCAGCTCTCTGTGATCATCAATCACATCAAAATGTGATCAAAGTTTGACAAGTTTAAAACGTTTTTAAAACAGTGCACGTTCGTAATGAATTACAGCAATTTTACCGTCTTCATCACCACAGCTGCGTGTCTGTACAATTATAAAAGAAGATGCTTCAATCCCAGTTTGTGGACTTTAAATCAGGTTTATTTTGTACATTAACGGATATGGATATATGTCTCATTTATGTCTTTTTCAATTAGTCGGGACAACTCTCCCAGCCTTAAAGAAATTCGAAACGGTTGTCAGCAACAAAGCGATAGGAAGCCACCCATGCCCATGCGTCTGCTGCGGACCGAGCCACCGACACCACCGCCGAACACCACCCTTTCCCCACCCCCTGCCCTGCCACTCTCACCTCCACCGTCCATCGTGAACTCAAGTGAGATCCTGGTGGAGCTCGAGCGCAACAACAACACGGCAAACACGCTGCGCAAGGCCCCTACAGAGGGCGACAGCGAGCCCAACCTGATCGACTGTCTGCTGGTCAGTCCTGCTCTCAACGCCCTGTCCATCCAGCTGCCCGCACACGCCGACAGAGTGCTGGGATGCTTCGCCCTCATTCTCAAGATGCTGTAAGAATCCCTCTGTTATTATTCTACTCTCATATTGTATCTTTCCAATTCCATCCAGATTTATGACGGAAATAAATGATAATAATGAATGATAAAAGTACAAAAGCTCGTAAAAGTACATTCTGTAATTTTACTAAAGTCTGTATGTTAGCTTCACAAAATAGCTATGTGGGTGTTTGTGTGTGAGTGTCTGCATACATGTATGTGTGTGTGTGTGTGTATATATGCATGTATGTATGTATGAATATATATATTCTTCTTTCAATTTATTGTAATTAAAAAGTTGGTTAATTACACAAAGTTAATAAATGAAAAAAAGCAAGTGAATTACTTACTACTGTATAAATACAGGGTGTCCGCGGGGTCTTAAAGTATTAAAAGGAAATGAATCAACGTAGAGAAATTTAAGGCCCTTAAAAAGTATTAAAAAGTCTTAAATGCTATTTTTCAAGGTATTAAATTTTTGATTATGCAGTGTATGGTCGTATGCTAAAGTTTGCCTGAATTAAATCTGCGAATGTCAGGATGCTGTGTAGTTTATGAAATCAATGAAATCCTGCTAGATTTGACATCATGCTGCTTTGTTTACTGCAGTAACCAAGGCAACACCATTATTTCTGCAGTTCTATATTCGCCAACCGGCTGAATCAGCTAGATTTAATAGATTTTATTCAGTATATCAATTATGTTTTAGTTTTGGATTAGTTTCTTACAATAATGTTTAGTAAATATACTGTAAGTTAAAATTTGTTTCCGGTTGAAATCTAAAGTGGTTATAAGGTTTTAATATGTATGCAAAGTGTTCCGGTCAGGTTTTTTTTGCCCTCAATTTTGAGTAGTAACCGAAACCTGATCCAATATTTCTATAATACATAAAAAAAAGGAGAAAGAAGAGCAAAGAAACAGATCAGGCATGTTCCTTTTTTTTTATTTAATTCACCGTATTTTAACATTCAACAACTCTGTTAAGGAACAGAGCACTTCTGTGAGGTAGCTTGAAAATCATAATAAATCATAAAAAAACATAATTTCTTCACTTTGGGACTTTTAGTGCAACAGTAAATATTAAAAAAATCTAATTTATGAACAAATAGCTCTTCAACTTAAAAAACCCAGCAGGCAATCCCGAGTTTACATATCTCACAGTTTGCTATGGCAATGTTGTCGTCAACAACTTTATAATACCTCCAGATCTCAGACATACTCGCACTTTCCGCTTCAAGCTGCTTCCGTGTTCTACTTTGCCGGCATTTAACCAATAGCGTCTCTGCAACAAAGTGATGTCATGCTGCACGCGTTGCTGTCTCTGTGTGAATTCAAGAAAGAGGTCTAACTCTGTGACACCTCATAACTATAGATGTGTTAAAATTATTAGTATATATATATATATATATATATATATATATATATATATATATATATATATATATATATATTATATTTATATTTATATTTATATATTTATATATTTGAGTCCTGATTGAGAGGTAATGCCTGATTCTGATCGACTCTGAAACCACATGATCGGGCCCATTTCCGATCATGTGATCAGATCTGGACATCTCTAGAAAGAGTCTTAAAAAAGGTCTTAAAGGGTATTGAATTTCACTCTTTGATTCTTGTATATACTCTGATTTAATGTAATAATGTAATATTAAATTGAATATTATATGAATTGTTTAAAGTGTGTGTACCACATGTATTGTAACTAACTACTATATAACTTTCCTTTTGAGAAAGTTGTTAACTAAATAACAAGGAGCCAGATAATAATGTTATTACATTATACAATAAAAATATAATGAGTGTCATAAAAATACATATATTCTATGTGTAAGTTGAAATATAATCTTTTCAAAAATGTAGTAGTAGTAACTATTTAATTGCATGATTGTAAAATATAATATAACAGTATTTATTATATATTCATACACCGTAACTTTATTATGTAGCTACATCAATTTTCTACAATAAATGATCTGAAGCCACATGATTTGCTTAAATTAAATGGACATGCTATCACTATTTGTGTTGCAGAAAATGAGGATTTTGTTTGATTTGTTGTGCTAGTTATTTGAGCTAGTCTATTCAAACTGTGCCAGCACAGATGTAGTGTAACATTGCAATTTTTTGTTTATTTCTATTTCAACACTGCTAATTGTCCTCTGTTGTATATAAATGTTCATTTTAGGATCTAAAAAAAAAAGCCAACTCAACTATACCGACACACAGGCTTGACCTTAGGCCAGTCTGCCTATTTCTAACAGATTCATTGAGCTGAATCTTTTTTTAGCCTTTCCCACCTCCACCTGATCCTATTGTGAAGCATCCGTTTGCAGAGCCTCGGAGGTTTTAGCTTTCACTGGCCGATCTTACATAAGATTCTTATTTTCTTCCCGTCTCTGAATCTCTAATTTCTCCATCTGGCCTTTTCTCTCTGCAGATCTGACTATGATGACTGGAGACCAGCACTGGCCAGCCTGCTTCAACCCATCCCCTTCCCCAAAGAGTAAGAGCTTTAACATCCTTCTCACCCTGATTACCATTGCTTTCTTCGTTAACAGTTGCTTGATCTTCACTTTTAGCTGTCAATTAATGGCACGAGGTTTGAATTTAGAATCGAATAGAGATCTATTTCAATCACGGCTGAAAGAAGTTTTGAAATTTACAACAGTTTGCACACAAGAAGTGAAAGTAAGAATAGCACTTTTACAGTTAAAATGTACATAAAACAGTATAAGATGTAAATAAAAAAAAAATGTAAAACATTATTGGAATAGTACAGTTGTTCCATGGATTTTTAAATAAAAAAAGAACTCTTTATAATTTGTTGTAAAATTGATGTTTCATGATTCAAGTTAATTGAACATATTTTGATCTTTACATTTGAACCTTTAAAATAATACAAACATTGAACTGAAAAATGGAATCCATAAAAACTATGTATTTTTTTTATTGGAAAACTTTGAAAAATAGTTTGATAGAGAATAAATCAAGGTGATATTTCTGTTTATCAGGGTGTCCGCGTGGTCTTAAAATGTCTTATCTCAAAAACAATATGTTAGGCCTTAAAAAGTCATTAAATTTACTGAAACATTGTGTTGTAGGTCTTAAATCTTTTTTTAAACAGGTCTTATTTTTCCTTTGTTCATGTATATCTACCCAATCTGGCCAACACTCATCCAATCACCAACAATCCATCTTAAAAGGTTAAGTGGTTAAGGTGACATTTGCACCTTAAAGGGTTAAGTGGTTGTAAAAAAATATTTGGGTTGATTTTAAACAAGCAAATTAAGTTAAACATTACTAAATTTAATTTGTTTGTTTGAATTCAACACACATAAACTGTTTGCAACAATTTTGCAGACATTTCTTTTCAGTTTATTATTAAATTTATTATTTAAAAAAGTTTGATTGAACAAATAAAAATATTTTCCAACTTTGCCATTTGAAAAACTCCTTAGCCTTTAGACCTGTGTGAGTCTAAAATTTAATTCATAATGATCTTAAAAATGTCTAAGTCTTAAATTTAAAATCTAAAATCTAAAAAGAAACCCTGTTTATTAGTGTTATATTATTAATGTTTTTTTTTGTTGTTGTTGTTGTTGTTTCTATTCATCAGTATTTTGAAAAAACTGCATCACTGATTTTACTGAACTGTTAAGTACCTCAATTGATTTTAACATTGATTGCATAATATACTTTTTAAGCCAAATCAGCATATTAGAAAATGTTCTAAAAGATCTGAAGTAATGATGCTGAAAATTAATTTATTGACACAACAGCAATTAAAACTAATAAAAAGTGCAACAAAAAGTGTATGTATATAACTAGAGCTTGCTTGTTTTGACACAATATTTTAAATATTTTGCTTAGAATGAACAAAAATATCTAATTATTTCATTATTCTTGTATTATTAAAATATTTTTAAAAAGTTTGATAGGGCAAATAAAAATATTTTGCAACTTGGCGATTTGAAAAACATCTTGGCGTTTAGCCCTGTGTGAGTCTAAAATTTCATTCATAATGCTCTTAAAAATGTCTTAAAGTCTTAAATTGAACTTGCTGAAGCCTGTGGAAACCCTGTTTATTAAACTCCTATAAATATGTCCTATTATAGTTTACTTTAAACTGTTAAACTAACATTTAAAAAATGTAAAAGTGACTGATTAAATGTATAATGTTAAAAAAACATTCAAATACTGTAAATGTTTTTTAACTTTGATTTCTATTCATCAGAATCCTAAAAAAGTGCATGACTGATGTCACTGAACTGTTAAGTAGCTCAGTTGTTTTTAATATTGATTGCATAATCAATGCGTTTTTTCTTGAAGCCAAATCAGCGTATTCGAAAATATTCTAAAAGACCTGAAGTAATGATGCTGAAAATTATTTTATTGACACAACAGGAATAAATTTATAATTTTAAAATTAATATGAAATCAGAAACATTTATTTAGACTTTGCAATACGGTTTACTATTGTACAGTATTTTTAAAGTAAAGTGATTTCTTATAAAAACAAAATGTATAAATAAATCTTTCCAGCCTTAAACTTTTGAACACAAGTATGTGAACTATGATTTGGAGTTCATATTTTGAATGCGTAGCCTGCATAGTGCTGCCGGGGCTCCGTGTGTACATGCGGTGCACTGGTATCTCAGGAGAGTGAGGTCTGACGCGGTATTGTGTATTGTGCCTCTGCTGTGGGATTGTGGGTATTGGGTGAGGCGTCTGTGGTCCTCTGTGGCTCCTGTAATTGGCCCTGCAGGACACAGAACAACAGGTGGCGGGGGCTCACCTGCACTCGTACGCCACGATGAGCTTCCAGCCTTCATTAGAAAAAGTTAACAGCATCCCAGAGCACTTGTGAAATACATGTAAAGAACATTTGATGAGGTCCTTCCAGACACACACACGGCACTTGAAACTGTAGCATCATGCATGCCGAGGCAAGCGCGACTGCATATAGACTCAGAAAGCAACTTGTGTAATTATGTGGAATGACAACACTGTCTTTTTCTTGAGTGTCTGAGTTGAGTCAATGATTTCACGCTTTGCTTTTTCTTCTAGGGCCCTCGCACATGCCAAATTCACAAAGTAAGTGATGGTTTTGATCCTATAGTTTAAAGAATTATGCTTAAACAAGGGTTATGCCAAAGACACTGTAGGCTTGTTTTTTCATGCATTTATCCGTTTTGAGATTTTAAACTTTGTATGAATTGTTTTTTTTTTTTTTTTTTTTTCAGTCAAATTTAAAGAAAACACCCAAAATATATATTTTTAAGTGTTTCTTTTGTCCCACTTTATCAATTTATGTCTTTAGATATCGATTAAAATACAGAATTTTAAAGCTTTTCACAAATTATTTTAGTTTCTCCTGCACTCAAATGCATTTTAAGTGTTTCCTTTGTCCCACTTTATCAATTTGTGTCTTTAGATATCGATTAAAATACAGAATTTTAAAGCTTTTCACAAATTATTTTAGTTTCTCCTGCACTCAAATGCATTTGAAGTGTTTCCTTTGTCCCACTTTATCAATTTATGTCTTTAGATATCGATTAAAATACAGAATTTTAAAGCTTTTCACAAATTATTTTATTTTTTCCTGCACTCAAAATACATTTTAAGTGTTTCCTTTGTCCCACTTTATCATTTTGTGTCTTTAAAACTATGTATTTTAATCAATATCTAAAAACACAAATTGATAAAGCTTTTCACAAATTATTTTATTTTTTCCCGCATTAAGGCATAAATCTCTACTTCAGCAGCACTTGCATACACCAAACTATTCTCAAAATCCCTTCTGTAAAAAAAACGTCTTACAGTGTCAAAAAATAAAGCAAAAATTTTGATCAGATTTATGATCAGATAATGTTCAGATTTTTCTTTGTGGGAATGTCAGCAAATTGGTGCACATATAATTAAATAATCCATAATTTGCATATTTAAACGTATTTGTATACTTGATCAAAATGCATGTTGGCAACTATTATTTAATTTAAAAATGAAATAATTATTGAATTTATTTTAATCTATTCACTTGCAAAGTCATTATAAATATAAAATAACAAGTAAATGCATGTATAATATGAGAATGACTAACCGTGTGATTGGCTTGGATAGGGATAGTTGACCTAGAAGTGAAACTAATGTCATCATTTACTCACCCTCAGTGACGTTCTTCTGTGGAACATAAAAGAAGACTAAATATATAATTACATATTAAAAATTATGTGTCAGTGATTTTTC